>NC_087215.1:77493267-77559516 GCF_015104395.2 Macrobrachium nipponense | reverse complement strand
CACACATTATAGTTTTAGTAGATTGTATATTACATATTATTATCTATAACACTATTACCTATTTATAATATTATGATATACATGTATAATGTACATATATAATATTTATAAATTATGTATATTGTATAACAACAAAAAACAAGTCATATATATATATATTATATATATAAAGATATAATATATATATATATATATAATATATATTTAATTATAAGGGAAAATAATAATATATATTATATATATATGCATATAATAATCTATATTTACACCATATTGTAGGATAAAGTATGTTTAACCCTGTCCATAGAAATGTACCCTTATGTATGTATAAGTATATATAATGTATCATATCAGGGGTGAAGGAATATATCTTATGTAATCATATATACATGATATATATAGGGTTAGATATTATGGGAGTAATTTAAAATAGGGGGAAATAACACGTGTTAATACATGAAAGTGGTTGACAGATAGTAAGGGTGGCTGACTTCTGGAAAAACATAAGATCAGCTAACAGTGCGTACGAAAGTAAAAGAACTACAACCTGCTGTGAATGGGGTCCTAATACTCCTTAAACTTTGGAGCTAAAAAACAAGTGCCACAGAGCAAGGGCCGATGGGAGAAGGGACCAACCAACCGACTCCTGGGCACGTCTATTTCCTAGGATTGACCATGGATGTGAGGTGATTAATTAAGCAGGGCATGTGAATATTCATAACTGTGTTTGGTGGGATTTCAACTAAGGCAGTTTCTGGCGCATACTGCTGTTTTAAAATTTACGTATAGTAAGTATTGCACATCCACTAGTAGTATGTATTATCGAAGAAAGGGAAAATGATAACATCGTAGAGAATTTTTTTTGAAAAAATTATTTGATTCTGATTAAGGATCAACCAAGATACATTTATTTCAAGTATTAAAAATTATAATTGTCCCTTTGTTTCCATATTTTCCATTCAAAATAAACTCATTCTGCCTGAAACGACTGGTAATCAAGAAGCCAAATTAACCAAAAAATCAAATGACTATTTTTTTTTACTCATGTCTAAGAATCAACACATGAGTAGCAACGTGGCTGGTTCTATAAGCAAAAGCTCGGAATCCCATTTTAGGCAAAAGGTCGCAAAAACGCTTGATCAATTTTGTTTTTTTTGTTTTGTTTTTTTAATAAGACGTTTAAAACAATTACTTCTTTTTGCCTAACGCTTCTGCCTACCTTTTGCTACTCGAGCTTTTGCTTTTTTTTTTTTTTTTTACAAGCTTTTTTTTTTTAAGTTTTTTCTTTTTTTTGCTTTTATTTTTGTGTGTTTAAGCAAATGCCTTGATTTTTTGATTCATCAGGCTCAAATATTCTTCTTCTTAACTGATTGTTTTATTTTTTTATGAAGCTATTTCTGCTCACGGTAAATCTTTGAGGAGGTTCTGTCGCGAAATTATAATAATCCTTTTAGCCCTATTTGTTTTAGAAGGGTAATTGTTTTGTAAGTCGGTTAATTATTGCTGGAGGGAATAATTAATTGCAGGTAGTTGATTAATACACTATATTTCATTATTGCAGGGCTAATTTTCTGCAAGTTGGGTTAAATAACCCGAAGACTTAATTATTTCAGTAAGGTTAATTATTTTACATGGATGAAAAAATCTGAACTTCGTTAATTATTGTAATCGATTAATTGGTTGCAAGTTGGTTTACTTATTGCAGGGGGATAACTTGGATTGAAGAATGTTTAATTATTCCCAAAGGGGTTAATTTAATTATTTCGTGGTTTAATTTATTACAAAGTGTAATTAATTATTTTCAAAAAGTTAATTCTTTTTGTAGGCGGGTACAAAATGATTTTCAGAGGGTTAATTACCGCGAAGAGTTAATCATTCCAGAGGGTTAATGACTGTAGTGTCGGGAATTAGGAATTGGAGAATGTTAATTATATTGCAGCGGTTAACTATGTCAAAGAGTAGATCGTTGCCGATGGTTAATTATTTCAGAATGTTAATTACTGCAGAGGATTGATAATAATACTAATTGTTGCAGGATTCTCATTTCATTTATGTTTACTATGATGTCTTAGTCACCCCTCCATAATATGATGGCCTGTCCTCCCCCATCCCCCACCTCCACCGTTTTCTATGCACCCGGAGCTGTGACGGTCAACGGTCGAAATGAAAATCCCGTTTGTTTTTTGGTAATATTTTTTAGTTATTATCATTATTATTATTCGTGTGGAACAAGAAGCCGCCCACCCCTCCCCCCAAAAAAGGGGCCATCAACTGAAGGTCCTTGAGGCTTCCAAAGAATGCGAAGGTGTTCATCAGGAAGGAGTAAGAGGAAGAAGTAAAGGGAAATAAAATAATAATAATAATAATAATAATAATAATAATAATAATAATAATAATAATAATAATATTAATAATAAATAGTTAACAAATGTTATCAAAATGCAAGAGAAGAAGAAGAAGAGCGTTGGGAGTTGTAACGCATTGCATTTTTCGCTCTATTCAGTAAATCACTAGGCCTACTTTAGTTTTTTAAAGTCTCTGTTTTTTAAAGTCTCTCTCTTTCATACATTTCTTAGGCCAAACTTTATACAGATTTAGATGAGCCATTTTGAGAAGGAATAAAGCTCTATGAAACTAAACCTTCCGGTCACATCCATCACTCAGCCTTTAGGAAGTCTGAAGTTCCTCGGTTTCAAATGAGACTGAACCTGAACTTCGAAAGGCTCTGAAATATTGGGAATTATGGAGTTTTTTTTTTTATCTTAATTTTAATTTTAAGAAATGATGTCATGTCGAAAAAGATTGGAGTTCATAATTCATTATAATAAAAGTACAGATAACACCTGTGTTTTAAACCACAAATGAAGGCGATAGGCCTAGTGTTCCAGTTACAGCATTTGTTAACTTCGTATTGGAGTTAGGGGCTTATCTTTTGCAAACCCCCCCCCCCCCCTCTCTCTCTCTCTCTCTCTCGTAAGTAGCCATCTTGCTTGGTGAGTCGTACCCGCGTGAAGTCAGATTAATCAACAGATATCACAAGTTTAACATACGACTAGAATTTGAGAATATCTAGAAGTGTTCGTGAACTATCGGTGATAAGATTAGTGTGAAAATAGTAGGATAAAGCGTCTTCTAAGTTAGTTTATCAAGTGTAATACTATAAATCAGAACAAGATGGCAGTAAGTTCCAACTGCGGGAAGAGGTGGCGTAATTTGGCGTGTCTAGCAGATTCGCAATACGATGAGGTAGCAGGAAGGGAACTGGCATTTCTCATCTATGAAATCAGCAACGAGTCCTAACAAAAAGATACAAAAGCATTGATCATAGATATATTAGAAGGATATAATCCTTCAAACTGGAACAAATCTAATGAAAATATCTTGAAAATAATTGAAGAAGTTCCAAATAAATCCAAGTGGTCAAGAGACTCATAAAGAAAATATACATAACCAACTATTCCGACAAAGAAAATGAATAAGGTGAATCTTGTGAATATCCTAATTGATGCATTAGGAAAAAGAATGCAAAAGCATGCAAACTGTGTAAGGTTTGGTATAGCATAGTCAATCCACAAAACCTAATCAGAAAATGTGCTGCATGCAACATTCCGACCCATCCACAGTGTGCTGAGGTAATACAAGATTTGAGAAAAGATACAAGAATTTTTTTGTTCAACATGTCTATCATGGATAGACAATGTTATTAAATCAAGATTGAATGTACAAATAGTTGAGGATGAAGAAGAAGAGGAGAAGGAAGAAGAAGAAAAACAAGAATAGAGGAAAACGGAAGAGAAGTAAACAAAAATGAAATGACAGAAAAAAATAAGGAAAAAAAAAAAACAAAGAACAAGATAAAAGTATGGATGCAGAGATACTCATTGATACTACATATTGAGGCAATAAAGCAGCATACCTACGAAGAAATAAATTACGATATGACAACAGAAAGCAAATCCCGAAGAGGCTCTACCCAGATCTATACAATGACGGGAAAGAGGAAAATATAGACAAGAAAGACAAAATCTGCAACCTTTTGAAAAGAGGGAATTGCAGATTTGGAGAAAGTAATGTTACTACAAACATCCTAAGATATGTCAAAACTATGAAATATATGGTAAATGTGCATACTTAGATGGTATGGGGATGATTGCAGAGATCTGCATCCAAAATATGTAAAAACCTTAAAATAAAAAAACGGAAAAGGATATAAGTTCGACAAAAAATGCAAATATATGCACCCTGTAGCCATGAATCATAATCAAAACAAAAAAAATAAATAACCACCAAGTAATAAATCCAAAATAAGAAGAAACAAATAAGAGAGAAATCAGATATCAGGTAAAAGAGAAAAGCAAACCACCAATGAGATATGCAGAGGTGTCAGCACAAAAAATTTCAAAGCATCAGCTCCGAAATTCTACTCAGAGATAATAACTGTATTTATTATGCAAGAGATATTGCAGAAACGGAGAACATTGCAGATTCATACACCAAAATGATAATTATGATGAAGGAAGATCAAATATTATGGAAAAGTTGGATTTTTTAATGTCAGAATTTCTGGAAATGAAAAAACAAAAAAAAAACAACATACCAGAACAGGAAGGACATGGGAAAATCCTTATTACTACCAGTATTAAATGAAGGAGAAAACACGCAAACCATCATAGTGATTGAATGCGCAGGGTTTAGTTACGAGTAACTCAAAAAGAAAAATAGAGTACTTAGAAGAAACTAACCCAAAATGAAAAGAAAATAGATATAATGAATATAAGTGAAACCTGGTATTCCCAAGAGACTGGGAAGGATGATCAAATAAAAGGGTTCCAAACTTATAGATCAGATAGAAAAAATAGGAATCAAGGAGGAACCGCAATATATGAAAGAAAACACAAAAACAAGGAAAAATATATGAGAAATATAGTACTCAGATGTGAACTAATAGCGGTAGAATTTGAATCTGAAAAATTGATGAACATAGTAATATATAGACCCTCCTAATACTAAAGAGTTTGAACTTAATAATTGAAAAATTGGATGATATATGTGAAATCACAAGACTGGACTATTCTCCTATCTGGTGACTTCAACTTTCCTTTCGTAGAATGGAAAGAACGAATAGGAGATTGTGGTTGTACTTATACATATAAAAAAGAGAGTAATAGTAGTGCAGAAGATAAGATGCAATTTTGAAAAGCTATTAGATATGCTACTAGAATACAACATTCAACAAATAAATCACCTGCCAACATAAGGAAAATACTTTAGACCTAGTATTTGTGAACGAGATGAATTATGTTAAAGAAATAATAGTTTATAATGCGAATATTTCAGACCATAATGTCATAGAATTAACAGTTCATTCCGAAAGCAAGTGAAAATAGAAGATAAGCAAGAAATGAAAAAGTGGGAAGGATATTGGAAAATACAACTTCTACAGTAAAAAATATAAATGGTCAGAAATTAATGAAGAATTAAACAAAGATTGGGCATAACAACATTTTCGTAAGTGATGACATAAGGGGTAAATACGGAGATATTATATAAAATATTGGAGAAAATAGTGGAAAACTATTATACCGAAGAAGTAAAAGTACATCAGTTCATGCATACCAAGAGACAGAAGGATCTTGTTCCAGAAAATCAGAAAGTGGTAAAAAGGTCTTGCAAAAGAAAAAAATGCATGGAAAGTTATAGAACTAAAAGTAAGATAGAAAATGCAGAACAAAAGATTATACAATCAAAAGAAAATGAAAAACGGGACTTGGAAGAAAAAACCCTATTAAATATCAAGCAAAACCCCAAGCTATTTATACTCATATTGCGAAGAAGATGAATAAAAGAAGAATAGAAATAGGCCCTCTGAGATTGAAGGTAGATTAACGAATGAAAAAAAGGAAATTTGCAACATACTGGCAGAACGATATAAGAGAGAATTCACCCCTAGAATAGATAATGAAGATAATGATATAGAAGTAAGGGATGAAAATAGTAATATTTAGCTGACATAGATATTAATGAAGCTGATATTGTGCAGGCTATTAATGGAAATTAAAATGGAGCTGCTGCAGGGCCTGATGGAATTCCTGCTATTTTGTTAAAGAAAGTAGTTCATTCTATCGCAAAGGCCACTTGCAATATTATTAAGAGCAAAGTGTAGATACAGGCAAGATTTATGAGACACAAATTAGCATATATTACCCTACTTTCAAAAGTGGATCAAGACTAGAGGCAAGTAATTATAGGCCTTGTTGAGTCTAACATCACATATTATGAAAGTGTATGAAAGGGTAATGAAGAAAAATATTATGAAACATTTAATAATAATAATTTGTTTAATAAAGGACAACATGGTTTCGTACCCGGAGAAAAAAAGTACACAAACCCAACTGTTAGTCCACCGTGAGAACATATTCAAAAATATGGAAAAGCGGAAATGAACAGATGTGTGGTTTATTTTAGACTTTGCAAAAGCTTTTGATAAAGTAGAACCATAATAATTATTAGCGAAGAAAATTAGAAAACACAATATCGTGGATAAAGTAGGAGATGGTTAAAAGAATTTTTACACAACAGAAAACAGATAGTTTATTGCAAACGACGAGAAATCGGATGAAGTCAAGGTAATATCCGGTGTGCCGCAAGGTACGGTGGTTAGCTGCAATACTGTTTGTTATTATGATTGAAGACATAGACAATAATGTGAAGGATTCGGTAGTGAGTAGTTTCGCAGATGACACAAGAATAAGTAGAGAAATTACTTGTGATGAAGATAGGAACGCTCTACAAAGAGACCTTAACAAAGTATATGATTGGGCATAAGGTAAATAGGATGGTATTTAACTCTGATAAATTTTGAATCAATAAATTATGGAGACAGAGAAAGAAAGCTATATGCATCATAAGGGACCTAATATGAGACCATCACAAATAAGGAAGCAGTTAAGACCTTGGTGTGATGATGAATAGGAACATGTTATGCAATGATCAAATAGCAACTCTGTTGGCAAAATGTAAAGCAAAAATGGGAATGTTGTTACGGCACTTCAAAACAAGAAAAGCTGAACACATGATTATGCTTTAATAAAAAACATATGTTTCGTAGTCCACTTGAATAATTGCAATATGATATGGTACCCACACTATCAAAAGGATATTGCACAAATAGAGAGTGTACAAAGGTCCTTTACAGCTAGAATAGAAGAAGTTAAGGACCTAAACTACTGGGAAAGACTACAATTCTTAAAATTATATAGTCTAGAAAGGAGAAGAGAACGCTACATGATAATTCAGGCATGGAAACAGATAGAAGGAATAGCAGAAAATATCATGAACTAAAAATATCAGAAAGAGCAAGCAGAGGTAGATTAATAGTGCCCAAAACTATACCCCCCAGGAAAAATAAGGAAAGCACACAGGACATTAATCCACTACGCACCAGCATCGATAATGCAGCGTCTATTCAATGCGTTGCCAGCTCATCTGAGGAATATATCAGGAGTGAGCGTAGATGTGTTTAAGAATAAGCTCGACAAATATCTAAACTGCATCCCAGACCATCCAAGATTGGAAATGCAAAATATACCGGAAGATGTACTAGCAACTCTCTGGTAGACATTAGAGGTGCCTCACACTGAGGGACCTGGGGCAACCGAACAAGATGTAAGGTCCTGTAAGGTAAGGTAAGGTCGCTCTTGCTTATTAATATTTTTAAGTATGGTTTACCTTGTTCACTGAAGTAGGTATAATCGGAGAAGAAACGCGAGGCGGTTTTAAGAGAGAGAGAGAGAGAAGAGAGAGAGAGCGAACAGATTCAGTGAATCTGACAGAAGTGGGGGTTGTGGTGCAGGGGGTAGTCAGCAGCACCGTCCAGAAACAAACAGCCACCATGACACCAGAAGAGTCACTCTTATTCTTCGTCATCATCAGACTTTCAAAGACTTTGGATTCGAAGGACGACGATTCCAGGCGCCTTTTGACGCTCTTCCTCCTCCTCATATCCTTTGAGAATAGCCATTCCTTCCACAGAATCAGTCTCAGAGTCCCTGAGGAAGGAAGGAAGGAACCACTTCCGTTTCCTGTCCTCGAGGGATATTTCGTGGAGAGAGAGAGAGAGAAAGTGAGAGAGAGAGAGAGAAAACGGAAGTATTTCGGACTCGCTATACAATTATATTATAGTATTGGCAGCAACCGTACAGCCCTATGTAGTCCCGTGCCTCCGTATACCCTCTTATCCCAAAACCGAATATACTAAATGTTGTTAAATATATATATATATATATATATATATACAGAGAGAGAGAGAGAGAGAGAGAGAGAGAGAGAGAGAGAGAGAGAGAGCACGAAGCACCTTTCCACCCACTCAGTTGCTATAATAACCGGTAAGTGGTTCCCATAGAATGTAATCCAAGTGCCTTGCTTTTCATGGGATATTTTTTTTAGAAATTTTATCGAACTCACTCTCTTCTCTCTCCTCTCTCTCTCTCTCTCTCTCTCTCTCTCTCTCTCAGAGCACGCTTCTCAGATCTCTTGCATTTCGTCAAAGGGGATTGTGACAGACCACTCTAACTGTAGTTATTCTATTTGCGATCTTTCAGTTGCTCTCTCTGAGCTATTCATATTTATACGTTCCATTTAATAAACTTTTGAAACAATGAGAGAGAGAGAGAGAGAGAGAGAGAGAGAGAGAGAGAGAGAGAGGGAAGGGTAGTGCAAATTCCTTCTCATACAAATGGATGTCATACGTACGTAGTATTCAGGAAAGGACGGGCCACCTACTATAGTAAAGTACTACGTATTTCTCTCTGCTACTTATTTCCATTTTCAACTTTTGCCTTTGATTTTGTCACGGCCTTTTCACACCAACCCCCTTCCCTCCCGAAGGAGGCTTGATTGGTTGAGTGCTATTGTACTCGACGGCAATGACTATCTCTTGCCATGAGGGGAATTTTTTATTCCATAAGATACTGTGTGTGTGACAGCAGCAGAATAGCCATAACATGAGCCATAGTACTATTTTTTCTATACAGGCCTACACTCCTTTCCGGTCTTCTACGTTTCCCAAAATTGTGACTTCAGAAAATCTATGATGCGAGAGAGAGAGATTAGCTCTCTCTCTCTCTCTCCCTCCCTCTCTCTCTCTCTCTCTCTCTCTCTCTCTCTCTCTCTCTCTCTCTCTCTCTCTCTCTCTCTCATGAAAACGTTGAACCAGGCAGTGCAGAAGACAGTTGTAGTACCAGAGAAGAATTATATAATGTGGTTGTTGCTATGTCGCCGCACCAAGAAGCCTGACAACAATTGCCAGACTCACTCCTGACTTTCTATATAAAAAGAAAAATCACTGTGAAGGGAGGGCAAGAGGAGGCCATAGCATTCGTATTTGCAAATTGTTTTCTTGTTTATAACGACGTTTTAAAACAACGTTGTCTGCTTGTTTTGGTCCCAAAAGATCACCAGCTGTTAGTCCTTTTTTTCTTTTTCCTGACTTTTTTGGTTCGTCGTATTTCAAGAGTTGATTAGTTTTTTATTTATTTGTTTATTTTTTTGCTAAGCAGACCGTGGAGGGACCGGCATGAATGTTTTGTTATAATTGGGTGAAGACGTTTTTAGAAAAAGGCATACACATATATACCCCGTTATCATGAGAGAGAGAGAGAGAGAGAGAGAGAGAGATATTCGCAGGGAATCCATAAAGAGGAATTAGAAGCAGAAGTCTGATGGAGGGGCATTAATTAATGCGTACTTTATCACGTCTACCAGCCGTCCCCAACCCCACACCCGCCCCCCACATACTAGCTGCTGCAAGGGTACCTCGGTGGCCTGTACCTTAGCTAACTGCTAGGGGCTGATACAAATACGCAAAAAGGAGTGTTCAGACGTCACTTCCATGGGAAGGAAGGGAGGGCAGCAGGGAATGTCTCATCATGCAAGGGGCCTCCCCATACCATCACTGTAAGGGATGTGTTACGTTGAGAAGATAATGTGTGTGTGTGCGAATAAAATCTAAAAGTTTTTCGTAATCCAAATGTGGGTTCTTGTCACCAAGATTTCTCATAACCTCAGAATTTTTCACAGGGTATTCAAAACCTTTCACTCCTAACTCTATTTCTCCAGCTAGAGAACACAAAGGTTTCATGCCTGACACTACATTCTTAGAGAGAGTTCCGCTTACATCATTGTGTGAGGAGTCTGTCTCTGTCGCTCTGCCATGATAACTTTTAAGGAGGTTAACGTGTACTTTTCTTGAACCTTTACTCCTATTAGGAGTACTTATTTCATAATTAAGTTCATCCACTTTTTCTTTAATAAGGTAAGGACCCGAATACTTTGCTTCAAAAGGACCCCCTGAAACAGACATGAACACTAAAACCTTACTTACTCTTACGATCATAATAATGTTTCATTCTAACTTGGCTTTCTCTCAAATTTTCAGTGGCAATAGCTTGAACTTGAGCCAAAGTCGTCTTCAGTTTCACAAAAAATTGAGTAAATGACTGTACTGTATCTGGTGGTTCCTGCAAAAGCAAAGATTCTTTTAAAATTCTCAAAGGCCCTCTTACCTCTTTCCCAAACAATAATTCAAAAGGTGAGTAACCTAAAGACTCATGCTTACTTTCTCTAATAGCAAATAGTAGATACTGATAACCTTCATCCCACTCTGACTGTGTCTCAAAGCAATGCTTTCTGACCATTGTCTTGAAAGTCTCACGAAAACATTCTAGAGCTCCCTGTAACTCAGGATGATAAGCTGTGGAAATACATTGTTCTGCTCCAAGACCTTTTATTATTTCAACAAACATCTTTGAAGTAAAATTTGTTCCCTGATCATGCTGAATAACCTTTGGAACCTTTGGGAAGCCAAAGTACGTAACTAATTTTAACAAGGCCTGAACTACAGATTTAGATTTAATATTCTTAAGGGGAACTGCCTCAGGATATCTTGTCATTGTGCACGTAATAGTAAGTAGATACTGGCTTACTCTCCTTGTCTTCGGCAAAGATCCCACGCAATCCACAATAATCTTATAAAATGGTTCACTTACCACAGGTATAGGAGATAAAGGAGCATGTGGAATGGGCTTATTCGCTTTACCGACAAGTTGGCAAACATGGTAGGTTTGTATATACTTTGAAACATCGGCCTTCATTTTTGGCCAAAAGAAATGAGAGAGGATTTTTAGGAAAGTCTTGTGAACTCCTAAATGACCTTGTTTCCCATCATGGGCCATTGACATCACCTTATCTCTAAAACATTTAGGGAGCATAACCTGATGTACTTCCGACCATTCTTCAGCTGGACAATCTACAGGACGGAATCTCCTCATCAAAACTCTACCTTCAAAATAAAAACCAGGATTAGTAACAAAATCCTTTTTGTCGACAGCCTTAATTAAAATATCAGTCGATGTAGGATCATTCCTTTGTGCCTCAATCAAGCTATCTCTACTAAAGGGCAATTGAAGATAATCAAAGGAAGAACAGCTTTCTTCATTATTTTTACAAACCTTCCTACTTTGTGAGCGAGCAAAATAATGGTCCTCCAACAAAATACCATAAGGCATAAACAATTCGGCTTTCAAAACTCGAGTTAATACGGACAGGAATGAATTAAGAGAATTATAAGTTCAAATAGGATCATTAGGATTCAACCAAATGATATGATATGGTGGCAATGTCATACGAGGGTTCTCGTGAGCAATACCAGTGCACGAACAAGCAATGATGTAGAAAGAAGAAGGTTCCAAGTTATCAGGCAAAGAGTCAATAATAAACAGTTAACAGAAATTCCGGACAGGTTCCCCACTTGTAACAAACCAACTCTTTCTGACTCTAACTATTATACCTGCTTCATTGTATGGATTTACTACAAAAGGATTGTTAAAAAAGACACAAGGCTACATTGATAATACATTTCATATATAAATAAAAAAACAATGACAATCATTACTCAATATCACTAAACAAGACTAAAGAAAAAGACGACGACATCGTCGGAGGATCCTGTGTTTATTTTTCGCTCTGTACTTTGGCCTTTATTTTTTTATGATATAATGTACTCAAGCACTGATAACAATGCATGGAGCATCGTGAAGTGATGTGAGTGCACAACTTAGGTGGAAACTTTTATAATATGGGAATAGTGGCCAATAGAGACTAAAATAGACGGGTATTTTTGGAAACATTTGTTTTATACCCAGGCGTTTGAGTTGGGAAGTCCGTTTTTCTATTATAAATTTTACCCGTTCTCATTGTTGTTTTTATGAGATAGTACTAAAACAACATGGATTTCGTTTTCCAAGCTTTTTAAGGAGAAAGGACTCCATTGGTCTACAATTCCTGGGAGGTTATATGTCCATCGAAAATGTATGTATTGTGTTATTAAGAGAATTAAAACTTGATATTGCTGACATCTTGGGTGCACAGAATGTAAGCAGGAATAAAGTAGTAGTTAAGTTCAGCTCAGAGAACAAATTCTTGGAGATATCAAGGCAATTTGAGGATAAGCATATCAAGATAAATGAGGTAGATAGTGTGAAAGTTGTGAATATAAGTACCTCGTATACATATGTATCGATAAGGAATGCACCCTTTGAATTGTCTGATGAATTGATAATAAACATTATTAGCAGATATTGGAAAAGCGTATTCAATAAGAAGGAACGATACAGTATGAGCCCCCTGAAAGGCCTGCTGAATGGGATACGGACAATAAAGATGAAGATTAGAGATAAAATTCCTTCATCGATAAGCATGTCTGGTTTTAACTTAAGTATATTATATAATGGCCAGAAAGAACCTTTACAGAGCGAACAAGAAGGCATCTAGTGAAAGAATTGCAACCATCGATAGGAAGGAACCAGTATGTGGAATGAAAAAGACTTTCCTGACATAAGGAGGCAAAGAAATGATAATAAACCAGAGAAGGATAATGGTGATAATAGAGAACAAATAAGAGAAGGAAATAACATTGAGGGACAAATGGTAAGTGATAGCCAAAGAGGAATTGATATTAGTGAAGATGAAACTGATGTATACATAAATAGTGAAGCTGACAAAGGTCCAAGAGGAAATACTCAGGGAAAACCAGAAGTAAAAAAAATAAGTAAGGAAGGTGGATGGAACTTTACTGATTCTGTCTGAAGCTTTACTATTCTAGGTGCAACCTTTGACTCACATCCAACTTTGCAGATATCTAATGAAGATTCCAGCAAAATGCTCCACGAAAGCTAGGTGTTGTTCATAAGGCCGGGCCTCATATATTTATAACTGTGCAACCTGTAGAGGCATTTTTCGTTCCTTTAACTATACAAAATACTGTTCTCCGGTGTGGCTGTCTGCTTCCGCCAGTATTTTATCTCTTTTAGACAGATTGGTTCGTGGTGGCAGGTTTCTGTTTCCTGACAAAAGCAGTTGTGTTCTCTTGTTTTCCATTTTTCCGTAAGTTGTAATTCGCATGCACAATTGATCCCTGATTCCTTTTTCCTGCCGAGAACAACCAGATTCGCTGAACAGCAGCACCAATATGCAATAAATATGCACTGCTGTCGAACTTCTCAGTTCCATAGGTCTTTTATTCATCGCACCGTTAGTGTCGGGAATTTCGAACTGATCATTCAAAATCCCCGCCATTCAACTTCACCAAGTGTTTGCGTTAAATTTGGGGTTCAAGACTGAGGGATCTCGCGGGCGATTCATTGAGCAGAAAGCTGTCCAATATGCAACGAAAATGAATATGATTTGCTATTCCCTAGTACGAGCTAAATTGTCTATGTTGATATTTGGAGCCAAGGACTCCGTAGCCATTCAAGAATTTGCAGATTACGGCCTTCAGCCAGAACTTTGAGTCAATTCATTGATCCCAGATGATAACTTAACTGCCATTCTTCCTATTCATAAGTAAAGTAGATTAATTGATCTCCGTAATGCCTAAATAAGCGATGATTCCCGCCTGAATTACAAGGATTCTGTAGTTTACTCGGGAAAGCGTAAGTTTCCTTTGAAGTAGGGCGAAGCAACGCCTCATTCCTGCCCTAGTCCTGAACGTCGTAAGTACCGTGATATTTGTGTGTCTCTCGATTCTCCGGCTCCCAGCCATCGCCATGCCAGGTCGAATTCCGTCGTAACTGTAAGTTATCTTTATCCATGTATAGATGTGTCATCCCTGCGATGAGGGACTTGATTTGCGCAGCAAACGAAAGCTACAAGTGTAAGAATGTCATTTTTTTGTGATTTAAGAGTAAATGGGTCTCGATTTATTGTGTTTTTTCGTTCAGTCGTGGACTTAGTGCTTTTCAAGCACATGATATCAAAGACCCTAAGGGCTACCACGTAACAAACGCTATGAGAAGCTTTCAGGTTCCTTGAATTGAATTAATGAGAGTAGTAAGAAACTGCGCGTGCAGTGGAATTTGCTAGTAACGTCAATTTCAGTGTTGGTTCTTAATGCAAATTGGCTTAGCGCCTGTGATGCTCTTTCATTCATGTTCATTGTATTGTTAATGTGTTTAAATGTTTATAATAAACTGTATTTTGTTGACCAAATTTTATTGAGTCCCACCCAGATAGTTTTAGAGAGTGCGCCTCCTCAAGGCCTTGTCATTGGCCCATAACATCAGGGCACGAATCAGAACAAAAATAGTAAAAGTCGGAGAAAATCCCGACAGTTAGAGTGGAACAGCCTCCAAAGGTTGTCATGCAATTGTAAATTCAGAAGTTCAAGAGAAAATGCAATGCAATGCTATTCTTGCATTTTAATGCATTTTAATCTAACCATTTCATTATTAATTTTAAAAAAATTAATAACTAGGATATCTTCTTTGAGTATTTTCCTTTTACTTCCTCTTACTTCTTCCTAACGAACATCTATTCTTCAGATGCTTAGAAATTTCAAGTCAATGGCCTCTGTTGGCTTGTTCCATCCGATTAGGTTTCATCTACTGAATAATAATATAAAAATAATGATAATAATAATAATAATAATAAGTTTTGCTAAAAATGGTTGCTGCTTCAGCACTATTAATCTTGTAAAGAGTCTTCTCTATTTTTTTAAAGACAGCTTTTTCTCTGTTGCTTAGAGTGGCGAGCAACACACCAAAGGGCATGGTAAAATTTGGTTGAGTCATTTTGATGTTTATTGTTGCTTATATAATTCTCTCTCTCTCTCTCTCTCTCTCTCTCTCTCTCTCCAATGCGACGTTTCATCCAGATCTACAGGACATTTTCCAATGATGACTGCTGAGGAATTTAATTCCAGTGGACCCGCCACTGGAATTCAGTCAGCAGTCATCACTGGAAAATGTCCTGTATATTTAGACAAAACGTCGCATTGGAGAGAGAGAATTGTACAAGCAATAATAAACACCAATATGACTCAACCAAATTTTACCATGCCCTTTGGTGCGTTGTTTGCCAGTCTAAGCAACAGAGAAAAAGCTGACTTAAAAAAAATAGAGAAGACTCTCTACAAGATTAATAGTGCTGAAGCAGCAACTATTTTTAACAAAACTTGTCTACGAGAGGGTCTCCTTCCGAAATAATAATAATAAAAATATATGTAATAATAATAATAATGATTCCCATGACAAAAAAGTAACTACGAAGATGGATGCCGGGTACCAACTCAAGAAAAGAGGCAACAGAATTAACCATCTGATGTTTTCATGGACGACATCAAGCTGTATGGTAAGATCATCAAGGAAATAGATACCCTAATCCAGACTGTAATGATTGTATCTGGGGACATCAGGATAGAGTTTGGAATAGAAAGATGAGCCTTAGTCAACATACAAAAAGGCAAAGTAACGAGAACTGAAGGGATAAAGCTACCAGATGGGAGCAACATCAAACACGTAGATGAGACAGGATACAATACTGGGAATAATGGAAGGAGGGGATATAAAAGACCAAGAGATGAAGGACATAATCAGGAAAGAATATACTGGCACGAGGAACTCAAGGCCATACTCAAGTCAAAAAAACTCACGCCGAGATAGATAAAAAAAGCCAAAAACACATGGGCAGTGTGTGTGCTAGTAATTCTCAGATATCAGCGGGGGCAGGAATAGTGCGTGGATATGCACGAAGGCAGAACTCCGCAGCATAGATCAGAAAACCAGGAAACATATGACAATACACAAACCACTACACCCAAGAGCAAATACGGACAGACTATACATAACACGAAAGGAAGGAGGGAGAGGACTACTAAGTATAGAGGACTGTGTCAACATAAAGGACAGAGCACTGGGGCAATATCTGAAAACCAGTGAAGACGAGTGGCTAAAGAGTGCATGGGAAGAAGGACTGATAAAAGTGGACGAAGACCCAGAAATATACAGAGACAGGAGAATGACAAACAGAACAGAGGACTGGCAAAACAAACCAATGTACGGACAATACATGAGACAGACTAAAGAACTAGCCAGCGATGACACATGGCAATGGCTACAGAGGGGAGAGCTAAAGAAGGAAACTGAAGGAATGATAACAGCGGCACAAGATCAGGCCCTAAGAACCAGATATGTTCAACGAACGATAGACGGAAATAACATCTCTCCCATATGTAGGAAGTGCACTACGAAAAATGAGACCATAAACCACATAGCAAGCAAATGCCCGGCACTTGCACAGAACCAGTACAAAAAGAGGCATGATTCATGGCAAAAGCCCTCCACTGGAGCCTGTGCAAGAAACATCAGCTACTTGCAGTAATAAGTGTACGAGCACCAACCTGAAGGAGTGATAGAAAACGATCAGGCAAAGATCCTCTGGGACTATGGTATCAGAAAGATAGGGTGATACATGCAAATGGACCAGACATGACGTTGATTGACAAAGTCAAGAAGAAAGTATCACTCATTGATGCACATACCATGGGACACCAGAGTTGAAAGAGAAAGAGAGGAAAAAATGAATAAGTATCAAGATCTGAAAATAGATATAAGAAGATATGGGATATGCCAGTGGAAATTGTACCCATAATCATAGGAGCACTAAGCACGATCCCAAGATCCCTGAAAAGGAATCTAGAAAACTAAATGATGAAGTAGCTCCAGGACTCACATGAACGAAGAGTGTTGATCCTAGAAACGGGCGCACATAGTAAGAAAAGTGATGGACTCCTAAGGAGGCAGGATGCAACCCGCCCGGAACCCCACACTATAAATACCACAGTCGAATTGGAGGACTGTGATGGAGCAAAAAAAAAAAAAAAAATAATAATAATAATAGTAGTAGTAGTAGTAGTAGCGCCGTGGCAGAGTGGTTTAGGTCATCAATGGACTGGTTAAGCAACATCGGGCCTGGCAGTCATTGGATGGGTGACTGCTCTCCTCAGAGCTGATTCCTTGGGAGAGGATCATTACCACAATTTCCTCAATCTACTCAGCTGTAAGTGATTACCTATACCAGATGGAGTAGGGTCCAGCTATGGGTTAAATAGCAAAATTAAGCAATGATGGACAGTAATGATAGATTAAATGACAACGACGTAAATTGATCCTCTGGCAACAGAGGAGTTTTGTCCAGTAGCCAGGTATACAGCCCAATTGAAGGGGAAGACGTCAGGCACTTGGAGGTTGTCATCTATCAACTGACCACCACAGCACAGTAACCAGCAACCAGAGACTGGGGCTACAGAGACAACCAGAAGAAGGAATGGACAAGAGAATAAGAAAATATGGAGATGCTACATCAGAAGCAACCTAACGGAAAGAGGATACAGAAGAAGATTGGTCAACATCTGGAATGAGAGAAATAACACTCATCAAACAGAACAGAGGCTGGCTGACCAAGTAAGGAGCATGACGGGTAGCAGAACTCATGAGGATACAAAAACACCACCATCATAACCAACCCAACAGAAACCAAAACAGCAACTGCATTGGAAAAGGCTCCTGGAAAAACAAGTCATGGTGATGAGATCTGATTTGAGTAGTGGGGACAGTGAGTCGCCCTGGAGGATCCTTCTCCTGATGTTAACCTTTGGTAAGTCCTTATTGTTTCAGAGCTAATAAAGTATTGTATTCCAGTTGGCAAGAAAAGAGGCTAAGAAGCCAAGAAAACAAGGGGGAATTGAACGAGAAATACAAAGTACAGGAGAAGGAACTAAACAACACAATAGAAGATATAAAAAAGAGGCTTAAAGTCAAAACACATCAGATCCAATGGTACATGAACAGTAATAAAGTATACCAATAAAACAAACCATTCATAACAAACCAGAAAAGACTATGCAGCCAACTAAGAGGGGAAGACAGCCAACAGGAAATTCCTGAAACTGAAACGAGTAAGAAAATCTGGGAAAACCATATGGAGCAATTCGGTATCACACAACAACATGCAACATGGCTCCAGGAAGTCAAGGGAGAAGAGATGGGAAGATTAAAACAAAGATTCGCTGTAGATCATAACAGATCAATCAGACACCAACTAAAAAAAATTCTCAACGGGAAAGCCGCAGGTCCCGATGAGGTTCATGGATACCGGCTCAAAAACTTCAATCAGGGAAAGGCTAAACAACTACCTAGAGGATACAAAGACCATCCCCTACCAACAGAAAGGGTGCAGAAGGAAGTGCAAGGGCACAGAAGACTTGCTCCTGACAGTCAAAATGAAAATGAAGAACCTGAAAAGGAAAACCAACCTAAGCATGGCAAGGATTTGACTACATGAAAGCCTTCAACAGGATAACCACAACATGGCTGGCTAATAGAATGCCTGAAAATATATGGGGCAGAGGAAAACCCCACCAACTTCCTTAAAAAATAATGCACAACATGGAATACAATACTTATTAGCTCTGAAATAAGACTACCAAAGGTTAACATTAGGAGGAAGGATCCTCCAGGGCGACTCACTGTCCCCACTGCTTCGTTCATATTTAGCCATGATTCCCATGAAAAAAAAAGTACTGCAAGATGGATGCTGGGTACCAAAAACTTAAGAAAGGAGGCAACAGAATTAACCATCTGATGCTCATAGATGACATCAAGATGTATGGTAAGAGTATCAAGGAAATAGATACTCTAATACAAACTGTAAGGATGGTATCTGGGGACATCATAATGAAGTTTGGAATAGAAAAATGGTCCTTAGTCACATACAAAAGGGGAGAACTCAAGAAGAAAACAGAAGGAATGCCAACAGTGGCTACAAGATCAGGCCCTAAGAACCAGATATGTTTCAAAGATTGTAAATGGAAATAACATCTCACCCATATGCAGGAAGTGCAATATGAAAAACGAGACCATAAACCACATAGCAAGTTAATGTCCAGCACTTGCACAGAATCAGTATAAAAAGAGTCAATGAAACAGTAGCAAAAGCCCTCCACTGGAGCCTGAGCAAGAAACACCAGCTACTTTGGACTGACAAGGGGTTAGAAGCACCAACTTTGGGGAGAGATAGAAAACAATCAGGCAAAGATCCTCTGGGACTATGGTATCAAACAAGATTAGGGTGATAGGTGCCAGTAGACCAGACATGATGTTGATTGACAAAGTCAAGAAGAAAGAAACACTCGTCGATGTCGTAATACCATGGGACACGAGTAGATAAGAAAGAATCGCAAATACTGAAAAGTATCAGACCTGAAATAGAAATAAGAAGGATATGGGATATCCAACTAGATGCTAAAATAGCTCCAGCTAACAAATTAAGAAAAGTGATGGACTCCTAAGGAGGCAGGATGGAACCCAGAACCCCACACTATAAAAATCATACTGTTGAATAGGATGATTGTGATGGACAGCCATGACAACAATAATAATAGAATTTCAGATCAAATTTTATTTAGACAACTTTAAAAACACCTTGAAGATTGGTTGGTCAAATCTTAAAAGTCCCTTGATGATAAAACTTTATTTCTTCAACTTTGAATACTACCGTTGGAGAATTGCTCGAAATCTAAATGTCCCTTGCAGATAAATTGTTTACAATTTCAAAATAACCTTGAAGATTGATCAGATATATTTTTTTGCAGAAAATTATTTGTTTTCCAACTTTAGAACGCCTTGGCAATTCCTCAAACTAATAGTATTTCTTTGCAACACAAACAGCATATCTGAGCTTGGAATCACAGGGCAGACTCATAGCCTCAGGCGACTTAGGGGTCGATCTCATACCAAGGCAGGAACCGCTAATAGAGCCACTGTAGGCTCTGCCACGTGCAACCCAGGCCCAATCTGAAAAAAAAACCCTTTCCATGAGACAGGTCATGACCTAATAGGCTAAGTAACCCCATTGTTGAGAATTATGGATAATTTGAAATGTATTTCCTTAGATAATGTGTTACTTTTATTGTGTTTTATCTGAGGACCCCCATCAGATAAAGTCCTGATAGGCTAAGTAACCCCACTGTTGAGAATTACAGGCTTGGAATGTGTTTCTTTAGTTCATGTATGAGTTCTATTGTTTTTTTATTTCAACTGAAAGGTTTGAGGTCCAGTTGCAATCAAGGTCGTGGATATTTTTACATAGCTAGTCGATTAGAGAAGCTCTTTCATAATAATGGCACGAGGTTAACAATTACATGGATGTTTCCTATATTACCTAACAGATTAAGGTTTATTTCGTTCATGGCTTTTCTCAGTTTGCTTCTAAATTATAAGGCTCAAAGGTTCAAGCGAAGATACAGTACATTACAGCCCTAAAACAATTTACCTTGGATTTCTTTTAACTAAACTAATTTCTATTTTTATCTACTTTTTTATTAATTCATCTTTTTTCCTTTCTAATAACTGATCACTTCTATCTGTATTTTCTGTTGTCTTCTGTATCTTTTCTTCTGTATCTTTCAAAAAACACCATAATCTTTGGTAACTTGAATATCAAGACAACAACAACAACAACAACAACAATAATAATAATGATAATTGATAACGTTTATATAACCTACTAGCTTTGTAAAAGTACCAATGAACATGATTGTAATTGGGAGCTGAAATCTTTATTATAAATAATTCCTAGTGACCAAGTTAATTACCTTATCACGTTCTACCCTGTCGTATTGCCCAATTATAAGCTATTCTTATCAGAAATGTAAACTACTAGCACTACTACTACTATGGTTATCAAAGTACATTGTTATTAGAATAAGAAGTACACACAAATTGGTAAAAATGCAACTGAACAACCTCCTAGAACATTTAAAAAAGAATACTATAGTTGGTTCAACCATGTTCCAAGCTCTGAGCACATTTCTTTGGTCATCTATATTCTATTTGTATTTGTAAATGTTGCTACCATCGATTCAAAATTTATTCTAATTAAAAATATCTAAATATACAAACCCAACTCAGTTACCAACTGAAATATTCCGAATTGGGAGGATGCGCTTCAGACTGTCATATGAAATAGTTCTACTAATGACAAATCCACGAAGTTCCTTAGAGACAAGGCTACAAAAGTAGATGAATAAGGAGAAGCAAAGGTTACTGAAACTCTGGAAAGTTTCTGGATCAGTCAGTGGAACCTCTCGATACTAAGACGATCCATCTCTCAAATATTAATGAAATGCTCGAGACTGTAGTTGCTGACCCTGAACCCATGCAAACGATGACCCCAAGGCCTTGGGGATTAATACCCTTGAGCACTTGGAGATCGTTGATCACCCAGGCCGGTTCCAGAGCTATTACCCAGAGCCCCAGTAACCTGTACTCTACTTCTTTGTGCCATTCCTTTCTTCATCTCGCTCTCACAGATGCAGGACACTAGCTAGTGAGCCTCATGGGAAGACCTAACCCTCCAAACTATAAGTCCATTCACCTGAGATCACTCATTTTTGTCAACTTCAGAGGTTTAGATTGTTTGTATAAAACATCTAAATTGTTTCCCAAAATTAAAAAATTATCTTTAGAATGGTAATTTTTTTTTTTTCAGAAATCTGCTGTGGATTCAAGTGCTGAGTTCTCAGCATTCTGAATAATTTGAAAATATTGGTGAGTATTTAGGTTGAGTTTATTTTACGATATCTTATGGCTATTTTGTATCATGTTTGCTTCATTTAGTGACAAAAGCGGTGAGATATAAGATAACATTGGAAGGCCCTTACTTTTAGTTGTGTGGTGGCATTACATTTAGTTGTACTATCTCAAATTTTAAAATAGGTAGTGTTTAGTGGCCGGGGATGCTTTATTTTTGAAATTCATGACTCTCACATACTTACTATTTTACAATATCTAGCTTTCTGCCTGCTCTCTTATGTATGGCTCAATTTGAGAAAATATTGTTGGTTCTGTGTTGCATATGGAATTTTAAAAAGTATTTTTTTTTATCAAGTAGTAATCGGTTTTTATCAGTTGTATCATAATATTGACAACTTTATCATAGTCTAAATGTTCACATTGCCATAATATTAAAACTGGTTAAGTATGACTCCAAAGGTAACATATTGACAGGTTGTTCCATTCGCTATCATTTCTAACTTCATCCTGCTATCTGAGTTCAAATACTCTAGTTAAAGTTATATTCTGCAGATTAAATCTATTTAATTTTCAAGCTTTGCTTCTCATTCTACGCATTCTTTGAGCAACCATTCTTGGTCTTTTACTCAATTCCAATGCAAGAGAAGCTTGATAGGGTCTCATTGCTCCCATGTATTTGAAACAGCTAGCCTCATTAATCTATGATCTATCTAGGCATGTTCCATCATTTTCCACCAGTCAACTGTAAACTACTTTGCCCGAAATGCCAGACAGGAAATAGTAAGCCAATATTGGAAATTCATCATCACGGTTTACATAATGTATGTTAAGGAAGTCTCGTGTACAACGCTGCATTGCGTCCTCGAGGGTCATCACTCCAGTAATGAGCTTAAAACAACTTCCAAGTTCCTCTATGAAAATTGCGCCATATTGGCATTTCTCTGAAAATTTGGTGTAATTATTATACTGACGATATTTATTCACATGTGAGGAACTAATACAAATGCAAAGTGTTCAACGTACATTCATTTTAGCATTTTTAGTAACAAGCTGCCCGAAATTATGAGTACATTATTTAAAGATGTGTATACAGGAAGGGGAACGACAGGTGCAATGTTTGCCATGCGACAGGAGATAGAAAAACAAAGGGAAAAGCAGAGAGTGCTGGCATAGTATTCAGAGACCTGGAAAAGGCTCATGATAGAGTCCCACGCTAAGAGGTCTGGAGGTGTACGTGAGTAAAGGGAACACTGGAGGAGTATGTGAGGCTGTTCCAATATATATGAAGGAGCAAAAATGCAGGTTAGAAGCAGTGCTGGGTTAACTGAATATACCAGTAAAAGTGGTTAACATCAGGGATCGGCTTCAAGTCCATATCTTTTTGACCTGATTATGGATGTGCAATCTCAAGGAATAAGAGATCAATCCCCCTAGTGCATGTTCTTTGCTGAAGACATCATGTTATGCACCACCAACAGAGGGGTAGGGGAGTCAAAACTAGAGCAGTGGAGGAAATTACTGGAAGACAGAGGATTAAAGATCAGTAGAAAGAAGCATTTGATAGAGTGAGGCACACTGAATTGGTACAAATATTACAAAGAATAAACGCAGATCGCAAGGACTTCCGACTCATTACCAACTTATACTGGGGTTAAATGGCAGCAGTCAGCATTGACAACACTTATCAGAAAGGGTGGAAATAAAGAGAGGAGTTCACCAAGGGTGTGTAGCATCACCAGATCTGTTTGCAATATATGGAGAGATCATCTGAGAAGTAATCATTGCGGACACAACTGAAAAACTGTAATCATTGGTAGACACAGTTAACAGGGAGAGTGAAAGAATGGGGCTGAAAATTAATGTAAGAAAAACGGAAGTTGTAGTTACATCAAAGAATAAAGATCCAGCAAATTGTAATATATTGATAAACAACATATGTATAAAACAAGCTAACAGTTATGTTTACCTAGGCAGTCTACTAACACATGATGTGAGAGCAAAACAAGATATTGAGGGGAGGAATCTGATAACTAAAAACTCTTAAGAATATGAAAAATCTTTTAACAAATAACAGAACTGGAACTCAAACAAGAAGAACAAGAGCTCTGAAAACGTATGTGTGGTCCACTCTCATGTATGGATCAGCGATCTGGACAATCACCAGGGAATTGAAAGCCAGTTGGATGCAGCAGCCGAGATGTGGTTTTATAGAAGAATGCTGAGAATATCATGGACAGATAGAGTGACAAATGAGGAGGTGTTAGCAAGAACTGGAACACAGAGAGCCCTTGTAAGAGAAATAAGAAAGAGACAAATTAATTTTATTGGACATATAATAAGAAGTGAGAAGATAGAGCATTTGTGCCTTACTGGAAGGGTAGAGGGGAGGAGAGCGAGAGATAGACAAAGAGTAAAATACTTGGACAGCTTGGTGGGGGACTTGGATGGAGATTACACTGTAAATCAACTAATACAAGCGGCTAGAGACCGAGAGAGGTCCAAGATAGAGATATAGACAGAAAGAAGACTGAATACGTAAGTTTTAATAAAGATCAAGACTCTGAGATTAGTATGGACGGGACAAGGTTGGACAGAGTAGAAACATTTGAATATCTTGGTTCAACAGTAGCTGATGATGGAAGTGCAAGGTGGATGGAAAATGTAGAGAAAGATGTCATGTGTCTTGCGCGACAGCAGAATCAACATGAAGGTTAAAGGAAGAGTATATAAGACCGTAGTGAGACCAGCTTTGGAGGGGAGCAGAAACATGGCTGGTAAAGAGAATCCAAGAAAAATTGGGTGCAGTAGAGAAAAAATGCTCAGCTGGACGTGTGGAGTGACAACAATTGACAGGATAAAGAAAGAAAGAATAAGAGGAACTACTAAAGTCGTAAAACTATCAAAGAAGAGCCTGGAAAGAAGACTGACTACAGTGGTATGGCCATGGGATGAGAATAAGGGATGAGACTTAATTAATATGGGGAGGAGAGTAATGCAGATGAAGGTGCCTGAGGGTGGGAGAGCAAGAGGGAGACCGAAGCAAAGGTGGATGGATGCAATTAGAGAAAATCTGATAGACAAACAGTTGTCGGTGGACAATGTGTTCGACCAAGCCAGGTGGAGGAAAGCTATCTCAAACTTCGATGCAGAGAAAGAAGATACATTCTTTCTTAATACATCACAATCTCAATAGGTAGGTGCAAAAAGGAAAGTATTCCCTGGAAAATTCAAATCTTAGATAATCCTTCCACATTAAATATTAATATTATCGTTTCAGACATTCTGTACCCATTATCAGTCTAAATACATACATACACACACACACATATATATATACATATATATATATATATATATATATATATATATATATATATATATATATATATATATATATATTTGCAGTGAAGGTGGGATACTCACCAGCACAAGCGTAGCAAGTACAATCATAGCCCAGGAGTTTATCTCATACAAAATTTGTGCTGAGGGCAAGTGGCAGAAGCACAATCATCGATATCTGAAATATCAATAAAAGGCATGTGAGATATTTCTTCCAAGGTAGTTTATTGTGTCCAGTCCCTGATGCAACTGAGCACATGGAACACCAAATAAACTTTACATTTTATGAGTAATTACTATATACTTATATATGTATATATATAGATATATATATATATATATATATATATATATATGTAACTGGGGGGATTCTTCCCCCCCATTATTCATAAGGTAAGCGTGGACACGAAACGGAAGGCAGACTCACTCACCCCATTACTCATAACCTTTCTCTCTCTCTCTCTCTCTCGGCAATCTCTCTCTCTCTCTCTCCACCTCTTTCTCTCCATTCTAACAGGTAATGAAAATGAGAGAGTTGCATCATAACATTAACGTTTATTAACAAGAATAATTAAATCAATCAACCAAGTAATCCAGTCTTACAGACTAACTCAAAAACAGTACAATGTCAAGTCACCAAAATAAGTCTACACCCCTCTGGGAATTCTTTGTCCCTCTGCATTCCACAAGTACCAGAATCGTCTGTTTCAAAGATACAGAACA
Source organism: Macrobrachium nipponense (assembly GCF_015104395.2). Lineage (NCBI taxonomy): Eukaryota > Metazoa > Arthropoda > Malacostraca > Decapoda > Palaemonidae > Macrobrachium > Macrobrachium nipponense. The sequence goes on along the minus strand of NC_087215.1, from coordinate 77,533,528 downwards.
CATCCCGGTAAGTACACACAAGTTTAAAGACAAAGTTAATAAAATGGAACATCTTACAAGATATCAAACAAGCCATCCCTTTGGCTAAAGCACTTCAACACTTACCCAGACAGCCGGACACTAAACACTGTCAACAAAAAACTCCCCCGGCTAATGCCACGGCATCTTGCCTGTGACTTGAAGCCCTCTATCAAAATCCCTCCCATAGGCTTGGGTATGAACCTATTAAAGGGAAGAGGCACACACGCACATACGAACACACAGTTCGCTAGCACCTCACGGTTCTAGCTGCATCCAGTTTCACAAAGGCACTTTGAGAAGAGTTCATAAACTGTCGTGCATTGACTTGTCGAACTAATCATTTTTATCTCACGCCATCCCCAGAAACTCATTGTTCAGCTACTCTCAGGTCGTCACCTCTACACTGTTCTCCACATTCCATAGGTCACAGGGAACACATGGACAATATATTATTAATCAAAAACCCTGGGCCTTACAGATAGCTCGGCCTCGCACAAATGCTAGCCCCCGCCTAGAAAAATTGCTTATAACACAAAACACTGGCCGGCTTAAAACGAAATATAAGTAAAACTGCATGTCTCTGGCATTATAAAATAAAGTCTTATCACGCTTTATCTCCCAATAGCACAAGACGCATTTTCTCTCACATTTTCTGTATTTTCGAATTCTTGAATATCCCTCTTTGCTTGTCTGCAAGTAGCTGCACCTGTAGCAGACTGTAGCAGCTGTAGGAAGACGGAATGCCTCCCTCATCGTAGAAGACTTCTCACGGCTTCTGTAGATCCCCAAAAGACACGCTGTAGAATTCTCTCGCGATCACCCACGTGGAAATTCTTGTAACCACCCTGGACAACACGACAGCAACGTCTCTTCACGGCTGGTGGACGTCTTGCTGGTGTCGGGGAACGACTTTTTTGGTGTTAGTATGTCAGTCAAGTCACTGGTCAATCTAGGAAAATTAATCCAGACATACTACTTCTATCAAACAATGATCTCAAAAAGTCAGAAATACCAACTGAACGTCTCCCAATTAACCCCCTTTAATATGACTACTAAATCATAAGTCATTATCACAACTCTCAAAGAAAAAAAAACATCAAGTTCTCCAACTCAATTCTCCAAACTCACACATCAGCACACACACAACTCAGAAATCACAGCAACTCCACGGAATTCTGCACTCACATTTCAAACTCGAATGTGCTCACAAGAAAAAAAAAAAGAAAAGACAAAAATCGCAATGAGCCCAAGGAAAAAAAAACGAATCTCGTACACACCGACCCGACCCAAAAATGTTCTCTCACTCTGATATTTTGAACAACCCACAAAATCAGTAAATAAAAAATCTCCAACTTTTAACAGCAAAAACCCTTTACTGCTCAATAACTAATTACAATGAGACTTAATGTCAAACTCCCTTTACTTAAGTAACAACCCTCGAAAAAATTACATCTCCCGGTAAAATCAAATCTCCCGTCCAAAAAAGAAATGCTACTTAAACTCAATCCCCAAAATTACATCTCTCACAGGAAAAGGAAGAAAAATAATAAAAAAAAGGATAATCACAAGAGATTTCCCCAATCACAAAATACATAATACATGTCTATATGCATAACTCCCGCGTTTTTTCCCCAAGAAATGCTCCATGTAAAAAGCCCCGGCATTTGCCAGAAAGCAAACTCTCACCCATGTGCTTTCGTGAAATGCTATTGTCAACATTTCCAGATATTGCAAAAATTCTGATCTATCACCATCCAGAAGGAAAAAAGGTCAGCACACGGCTCATACACATCGCTTGTCAGCAGAAAAATCGCCTGCGGACGTATGCTCAAACAGTAGCACAAAAATTGTCTAGTCAGACACATTAGTTTGGAAACTCATGATTCTCTAGAAAAAAGGTCTAACTGACACATTTCACAGAATTAACTCCAGGATATGACTAATGTGTTCAAAAATTTGTCTCGAAGACTTATTCTCTCAACATGACTTTTCCCCAAATTATATTTCTCCAAGAATAACACACTTGTGAACATAAAAAAATGCACACATCTCCAAATGACTCGTAATGCAGTATGACACTCGCTTCTAAATAGCCACGAAACCAAAAAGAGAACAGAAATCTTCTCTTGACTCGAAAAAAACAAAAAACTCCATGACCACAAAAAAAAGGGTTACCCGCCAAAGATTAATTCCAACTCCATTATGAGACACCATATTAATAATAACACCACTCCGGTTATAAAAATATTTCCTCCATTTGGTTAATAACCAACCCCCTTATATTATTCTCTTATTTCTCTAATAGCCACATGTCAATAAAAAAAAAGACACCACTCCAAGAATAGAGAATAATCACCTCTATTTCGGCAAATACAAAATATTTACCTCTATTTCCCCAATAACTCCATGTGGAACAAAACAAGGCTCCAAAAAATATATATCTCCAAAAATGTGCACTCAAGGCAACTAACTCACACACTCACAAATAAATGCCCCATAATCTCCAAATATGTGTCTCCATTTGCAACAAAGATGGCTGCAAAATAATTGAACTAAACATAGCTCATACCACTATTGGCAAATATTAAAAAATGGCCAAAAATATATCTCCCATATATTATATCTCAAATCATAACTCCAAAATAATATATACCTCCAATTATCTCTCCAAATATATCTCAATTATATCTCAATTCTAACTCCAATTCTCCAGAGAATAACTCAATGTTATAGTCAAAAACTATAAAAACTCTCCGTTTAGCATAATTGCTAAAAAAAAGGCAAAAACTCGGCAAACAAAACTGTCTAGAAAATTCTAGGAAAAATCACTAATGTGCCACAACTCATTATAACAGAACTCCAAATTCACAGTGTCTAAGCCGAAGACTTCTCCATATGTACTACGACATAGGCCACTAGAAAACTTAACCAAGTTTCCTATCTCTCACGAAGTTGTCACAAATACAACATAGGTATTGTGCAAGAAAACTCACAATTTCTGGAACATAAATATCCAGAGAAGAAATGTAGTGCCATTACATATGCATTCAAAACGTGCAAAATATTCTCCCATATATTTCTCTATAGCATCAAATAGCTGAAACCCAAACACGTTCCCAAACAATGACTCTAAGTCATGAACTGAGATAATATTCACACTAACTGGAGAGAAAATATAAATTTAAATTCACCCTTGGTAAAAAAAACTTGTGTCAGCTATGGCTAACTTCCAAAAAAGGAGAAAAAAAAATCAACGGCCTTGTTCACTATATCCCGTAACTCCCTAGATGTCAAGCAATTATCTGCTGAACTCATAAAAAAAGAAAAAAAACTAAAATGTGTTGTTAGTTCCTCCCAAAATCAAAAAAAGATTTCACCTCCCTTGATAGCATTACGGCACCCACGTATTAGTACATAAAAAATCAGTATCAGAAGTATCATTATCACAAAATCACCAAAAAAATTGCTATCATCAAAATCATCAGTATAAAAAAATATCACTAATGTCAATGCTTATCCATTCTCCAAAAATTCAGCAAAAGTTCAGCAAGATTCAACACAATTCACCAAGATTCAGTCAGATTCATCAAGATTCAGCAAAACTCATCCCCGTGAATCACTGAAATATTCTCCAAAGTTACAAAAACTCAACAATTAATTAACAAAAGACTTCTCCCATTAATTCATTGTAATAATTCTCCTTGAATAATTATCTGTAATAATTATAGAACAATCTCCCATGAAATATCTCAAAACTCTCGTAAAACAATTCTCCCGTAATGATAAATATACTTAAGCAACCTCCCGTGAGACATCTCAAGTACAATAATTATTAATAATAATAATAACTCTCCACAGCAATAATTCTCTTGCAAAAAATCTCAAGTAAGGGTGAAATTCAAAATAGCTTACAACAGTATTGCTGAATCTCATGACATACAATGTCTCCAGATGCAACACCATGACATAACACCATTGCCACACAACACAGATACAACACCAATCATCGGCATTTCAAAGTAATTTCTCCAACACAATAAAAAAATAATCTGTGTATCCCCCTTATATTTGTGTCTTTCAAGGCACAAAGAAACATATAACACATCCCGTGCATGTTAACTACTTTTCCCCGCATTCACGGAAAAGAAAAATCTCTTTTTATTTCCTTTTCTCTTCCTCCAAGAGAGAAAAAAAATCTCTTTTCTAAAAAAAAGACTCTACGGGTGTTTCACTTCATCAACTAATCGATCAGCTGATATCTTAGCATTCAATGTCAAGGCCAAACCCATCCCCAACACAAAGAAAAAAAAAAGGAAAAGGGGGAGCTTCACACACTGAGGAAAAAAAAAAAGGTTTCTCCCCCCCTGAGAACAACCCCTCAGTCAAGCGACAGAACAGCCCGAGGCATACCAGCAGTATCCCCCATCTCCCCTTGAACAGTGTCTGGGACCCCTTCCCAAGGTATACACTAGTGCCCATCTCGCAATGCCCTCCCCTGCACTATCTCTCGAGGGAGGCCAGTGGTACCCTCCATACAACTATCCCCCCGAGGGATGCTAGCACCCTCGCAATGCAACGCGCCTCTCTGCAGAAATGTGCTGAGCCCGTAAAATTGTGGCCGCTTATCTAAGCACAGTTCACATGCAAAAAACACATCTCTATACACTCTTATGTGTTTAAAACAAAGACAAATACGTCTATTATAAACACGTGCAAATAAAGAAAACACGTCACTATGGGGCAAAGACAAGAAAAATTGTTGACCTCTTGAACCAATCCCATAACCCTGAAATATTTAAACAAAACCCACCCCTTCAAAACAAGTTTAACACTCACCACTCCATAATGGGAAAAAAGAGAACTCGAAATTCTCGTAAAACGCAGCAGTGATATATGCATTAAGCACAACACCCGCACGGGTATCTCGGAATACACTCGTCATTACACAAGCAAAAGTCACACTGGGTGCGCTCACTGCTTCTAGGCTGACTCCCTGGGAAAAATGCTGAGTCCAATAAATCCTTCCCTCCCTTTAGCACAGTTAACAGACAGATATTTTCTCATTTTTTCTCACTAAGTAACTGAAAACTAACAGTTTAACGATTTTCCCCAATCCCACCAAGGCTTTGTTGTTCGAAAACTATCGCTAAGCCATAACCCCTTTTACTTTCTAACTGGCCACCCATCTCTACATTGGCGTTCCCAGGCATAAAAAAGAAAGAAGACTTTTATATCCCCTCTTAACCGTCTGCCACCACTGTAACTGGGGGGATTCTTCCCCCCCATTATTCATAAGGTAAGCGTGGACACGAAACGGAAGGCAGACTCACTCACCCCATTACTCATAACCTTTCTCTCTCTCTCTCTCTCGGCAATCTCTCTCTCTCTCTCTCTCTCTCCACCTCTTTCTCTCCATTCTAACAGGTAATGAAAATGAGAGAGTTGCATCATAACATTAAAGTTTATTAACAAGAATAAATAAATCAATCAACCAAGTAATCCAGTCTTACAGACTAACTCAAAAACAGTACAATGTCAAGTCACCAAAATAAGTCTACACCCCTCTGGGAATTCTTTGTCCCTCTGCATTCCACAAGTACCAGAATCGTCTGTTTCAAAGATACAGAAAACATTCATCCCGGTAAGTACACACAAGTTTAAAGACAAAGTTAATAAAATGGAACATCTTACAAGATATCAAAAACAAGACATCCCTTTAGCTAAAAGCCTTCAGCACTTACCCAGACAGCCGGACACTAAACACTATTAACAAAAAACTCCCCCGGCGAATGCCACGGCATCTTGCCTGTGACTTGAAGCCCTCTATCAAAATCCCTCCCATAGGCTTGGGTATGAACCTATTAAAGGGAAGAGGCACACACGCACATACGAACACACAGTTTGCGCTAGCACCTCACGGTTCTAGCTGCCTGCTCAAGTTTTCACAAAAGCACTTAGAAGAGTTCATAAACTGTCGTGCATTGACTTGTCGAACTAATCATTTTTATCTCACGCCATCCCAGAAACTCATTGTTCAGCTACTCTCAGGTCGTCACCTCTACACTGTTCTCCACATTCCATAGGTCACAGGGAACACATGACAATATATTATTATCAAAAACCCTGGGCCTTGCATATATATATATATATATATATATATATATATATATATATATATATATATATATATGTATGTATGTATGTGTGTGTGTGGGGTGGGGGGTGTATGTATCCACAGCCAAAATCATCCTAAAGCAGTCCATCTTATATATTGCTAGGTTATTTACATTTTTACAGACTCATTTCTTGATTTATTAATTCACCCTCTTTTCGCAATACCTGATCTCTTTATTAATTTCCTGTTATCCAAAGTAACACATCTTCAAATGGACAGCCAATAGGTATTCTTTAGAGACTTGCATATGGAGCCAGTGGCTCCTGTAGGCCTGTTACATATGAATAATGTTCATCATCTGAATAATAATAATAATAATAATAATAATAATAATAATAATAATAATAATAATAATAATAATAATAATAATAATAATAATAATAATTTCCTAGACATGATTCTCAGCAACTGGGGGTCTTACTAATCAGCTGTAGTGATTCTTTGAGGGAATGTACACAGAACCAGGTCTATAACGAAAGGGGTTATTTTTATGGAGTGTTCCTTCTTCTTCTTGATTATATTAAAATTTATGGTTGTGCAAAGTAAAGGGAACGATGAAAAATGAAAAATATAAAATTCTTCGCCTCTTCTAGGAGTCTAAATACAAGAGCAAAAACTGAGGGAGCAATCGCGTATATAATGTATAGGATTGGAGACAAAGGTCTGGAAAATGAGGATGGAACTTATAAAGATACACCTATCTTATTCTATAATAATATAAATTCAGTGGATATTTTTTAGTTTGGCTGGGTCCGAGGTAGGTAGGTAGGGGATCAAGGGGAGGGAAGGGGAGACATGCTATGAAAGTAGTGCCATGTTCCCAGCACAGTTAGTAAGGCACGTGCCCATCAGAACTCGTCTCCAACGAGAGAAAAAAGTTTGCCAACTTGTATCCAACTACCCACACAAGCTCCATGGAGGTCAAGTTGTAGAACCATGGAGGGCACTGACCACAGGTAACTTCCAGGAGTGTTCGTGGACACACGGAGACATTTGGACATGGTATTGCTCAAAACAAACTCATCGATGTCTGAAAGTACAGATATGGCATGTAAATCAAAACGTGCACAGAGAGAGGAGACGGAGAGAGGATGGGAGAGAGGAGAGAGAGAGAGAGAGAAGAAAGAAGCAGAGAGAGAGAGAGAGAAGAGTAAGCGAAGAAGAGACAATAATAACCTATTTATATACGAATGCTTCTTCCATTGTTTTTGGCGACAACTGAACCAAAGAAGATACAAAAGGAAAGGCTGAAATAGTGAACCCATATCTGGCCGAATGGTTTCGATAATAAGGACAACCTACTTTGCACATGGGTTTAGTTTTCTGAGAAACTTCCGGTCATTCCAAACAGTTTCAGGGGTCCAATTCAGCAGCATTATGTAGAGTCAAGATCAGCGCACAGAAATTTTATCAAATTATCTTTATTGGAATCCAGGAAAACAAATGACAAAAAATCGAACAGTTTATCTTGCTTAATGGAAGCAACGATTGAAAACAAAAAAAAAAAATTGGGAATTAAAAGGGAACGCACAAATAAACCAGAACAACATGTGTCAGGGGATTTACGGACAGGACCATCAAAACTATCTTGAGAACAAAATCGTATCCAAATCTCTCGCTTCTGTTTAAGCAGATAAACTGCTCATGTTTTTGTCAGATGTGATCCAAAAAGTGGCTGCTTTGAAGGAGCAAGATCCCATATGCCAGGTTCCCTAAGCGCTCACCTCCACAAACACACTTTCGCGTGAGGTTGCAGAGCTTTACTCCCTTTGGTTTTTCATTACCAATCTATGCTTCTGTAAACACATAGTAAACCTGCCCATTTTTCAGCATATATACTTGTGTGTTGCATCTCTGTCGACAAAGAACAAAAACTGAAAATTAGGCAGGAAAAACCTAAGCCAAATTCACGCCAAGGGAGCAAGTGATATTTGGACCCCATGAATAAATAGGATTACTGAAACTTTCTACTCCTTTTACAGGAACAATCACAGGACTTGAGAAGGCTCCGGACTTACCCACACAAGATCCCCCACTGGAAAGCGTATCCTGCACTTGCAGTTTTGCAGCCGAAACTTTCCAGGGGGGCTGTTGGAGCAGACGCCGTTTGGGACTCCACAAAGGAGTCGATTCACATTCATCAAGATCTGGTTTGAAAAGACAATGGATTAGTTTATATAAGAGAATAAGTGAGAGCAGTGGTTAAAATGCTTTTATCTATTTATCTTTTTATTTGTTTAGTTTTTTTATAGAACTTTTTGGCTTTTTCAAATAGAAAACCAGTAAGATATGGTATAAAGTTACCTAATTAATGAATAAAGCACCTTTCGGTCCGAAATTGAGGGAATGGAATAGAATGTAAGAACTAAAAAAAAAATGAAAAGGGTTAACGCTAGGGATAGGGGCCGAAGTTGACTCTGACAAAGACCCTTAAGGCAAATTGCCACCATATACGGGACCCGTGCAGGTGCACTGATTGACACTAACGCCCCTACGTTGAATCAATCCGAACCTGAAACAGTCCCCTGCACAAATTATTCATGGTAAGTGAGAAGGAGCACTAATGATAAGATCTCCAGGAGATAAACTCGATCAAACGGTTGCAGGTGATGGTAGGAGGCCATGCCCCGATGAATGCCATTAATTTTGGTACAGAAAATGTTTTGAACGGTGAAATAGAGCTTAACTCCTTTGTCATTGTGAGAATTTTTCACACAGCCACTGCCAAATTTGTAATTTTTGATAAAGGTTTTGTGATATAATTTATGCGGTTCGTTTACCATGCATAGACAGTTTTTAAGTTTTCCAATAAAATCGAAAACCTTTTAGATGGCATTTGTCTGCCTTCCCTTCCCCTTTTTTGTCCGCCCTCAGATCTTTAAAAACTACTGAAGCCTAAGGGAGGCAATTGTATGCGAAATTTGGTTTTATTTTTGTTTTTTTTTTGAGGGGAATCCAACCTCCCACCCTCCCATCAAATCAAAAATTATCAAAATTGGCAAGCCCTCTTAGCCTCAGCACAGTTTTTATTTTTTATCAATCCATTATTCAAGGTTAAAGTTAGCCGTGAGCATGCTTTCTGGCACAGCACAAAAATCATGCCATTACCATGGGAGGAGACGTTCAATTAGAATCTCCCAACCGATGTCAAGCGCGAAGGACGCCCAGGGACACTTGCTTTACCCTAAACCGCCCTTTCGTTTCTAAATAGTTCATATGGGAACAGGCCTGCAGGTGGCCATCCAACTTGATATTCGTGCTTCCCAAAAGAGTTATAACGTTTCGTTTACAAAGAAAATGATAGGAAGATAACAGGAAATGCAGAGAGAAGAAGGATCATTATGAGCAAAAATAAATTAAAGCAGCAAGTTAATAGATTAGGATTTTCAGAAATATGAATGATAATAATACCTATAATCCTTTCTAGTTTAATTATTATTAATGAAGCTCAGATGACAGGGAATATACAGAGAGAAGAGATCAATTATGAGGAAAATGGAAAAGGTAACAAATTGATAAAATTAGGTACCTGTTCCATATTAAATAAGAAATAATTTATACAAAGCATAACAAAAATTGGAAAATTAGGCATGCTTCCATATGAATAAGAAAATTGAAAATTTATAAGTGGTAAAGTTATTAAAATTAGAGGGCTGTTTCCAAAAAAGATAAAGACATAAATAAACACAACACAAACTCAAATAGAGAAAAGAAAAATTCAAACAAAAATTGATATAAACATATTCAACAAAATAAATGTTTCCAAATCAACTAAGAACGGAACAATGTAAAAGTTAAACAAAATAGAATACACAACACAAATAAAGACATGTTCCCACATAGAACAAGGGAATAAAAACATAAAGTAATAAATTGGACAAAAAAAATGAGGGCCCTGGTTTCCATATGAATAATGGAAAATTAGAAAAGTTAGCAAAGTAGATGAATTTAGGACCTGTTGTTCCATATGCAAATAATATTATCACCCCAGATACTTTCCTGTCTAATAGATTATGAATTAAAGTATCTGCGAAATCCAAATACTTGGACGCAATGTTATTTCAGAATAAATCTTAGGACCGATCAAAATTTTTTCAATAATAAACAATGATCCTAGACATTGTTTTGTTTTTTAATTTATTATTTCCAGTAGACGAAAGCCTATCACCCATGGAGCAAACCTAGCAAAGTTAAAGGGGACTCACTGAAATTGAAATTCAAGCTTTCCAAAGAAGAATATGTTTGATTTCAACCTCCCACCACCGCAGGAACCCGACACTGGGGGGGGGGGGCTGGGTAGTAACTGATCATGGATACAGAGCCAGAGATTTTTAATGTTTTACCGCCCGGGGAGGGGGGAACCATACAACGAACCCATGATATCCAAGTGGGATCCCCACTTCCACTGTCCACTTTGACCACTTTACCATGCATATAGGATCCCAAAAAAAGAAATCCCAATGGAAGTTTTACAATGAAAGTGATATTTGTTATGACCCTTCAAAAAGGTCGAAACAAAATCAATTCAAAAAAGAAAAAATGAAATCCACTCATTTAGCTTTTCAACCATGGTGTTTCTCTTAAGCTTAGAGTTCACAGCGAGTGAAATAACCTACAGTGTAGAGCCAATAACATTACAATACGACGAGAGGAGGGAAATACACCAAAATACCCATAAATAAAATCTTAAAGTTTATTACCCAAAATTTCGCTAAAGAAAGAAATGGGTATTATTTCAGTTTCAACCATTATGGGAATACTAAATTTACTTAAGATATTGATAAACATTGTGTATTTTTCCCAAAGTGAGTAAAGCACGTGATAACAAAAGCACTTATTCTCAATAAAACATTATTGACGCTAATGGCATTACTTACAGAGAAAAAAAAAGATTAAGTTTTTACCTCCTCGAATTTTTGCCATAAGTCGGGAGAGGTGGGTTTAAACCCTCTACAGGTAATGTTTACTTTTAATGAAGCCCCTCTAAACTTACTTTCTTACGCAAACAAAAAGCAGAGTTCCAGTTACTCAGTTATTGGCTGAGGAGTGGTGTGACATTCGTTATGAACGTCATGGGTTTTCATAACCCAATTAACGAATGACTTGAGTCGAAAACTAAGTTTCACTAGGCATTTCAGCGGAAGTAATACAAGTTAACCTGGTCCCTAGGTGTACCACTGGTATCCTTGTTTGACTGAATACTCGAATAATGAATAAGCAAAAAACGGCCATTTTGTACTTCCTGTACCCTATGGTCCAGAGGTATTGGCTGGGCCCTTCTGGCATTAATTTTTGAACCAGACCTTAGATTTCCTACCCGAATTGTTTGTCAGTGCAATGTGGTCCGTCGGGTATCCTGGGCCACTTCCATGACTTTAAACGTTTCATGTCAAGTGGAACCATTGCAACGGGCTTCACGTTTTTCCCTCAAGAAAGCACCAGCACATTTTTTAATCAACCAAACAGTCTTAATGGTAAGATTCATTAACTTTATAGAGTATGATTATAACTGGTTTTGGTTAGTTAAGTTAATAACGACTGTATACAGCAGTAACCATCACTTTGGATTTGGTTTTGGATAGGGATGTTTAGGTTAGTGGGGCCTTAAGGGGGGGTCGCAGGGGGGCGGAGCCCCCCCGATAGGCCTAGGTAAGGTGGGGTACACGAGGGTCCCTAGGTTAAGGTTTAGTTGGTTGTATTAGGTTCGGTAGCTGCCCCGAAAATCACTGTGGCCTTAAAGGGGGGGTCGCCAGGGGGGCGGAGCCCCCTCCCCCCCCGCTAATGGCCATAGGTCATGGGGTACAGGGCCCTACGGTAAGGTTAGGTGGTTGTATTAGGTGGTTCGGTAGTTGCCCCGAAAAATCACTGTGTGGCCTTAAGGGGGGGTAGCCAGGGGGGCGGAGCCCCCCCGCTAGGCCTAGGGTAAGGGGTAACAGGGCCCTAGGGTCAAGGTTAGGTTGGGTGTATGTTAAAGTTCGGTAGTGCCCCCGAAAATCACTTTTCTTTTCCTCCTCCCCCCCACCCAAAAAACCCCAGTTAATCCAACCACATACTGGGATCAAAAACCCCCATAACGTTGAAGTAGTAGTAGGTGGTTTACTCTAGCATTCACATTTTTGTGTGTAAGAGTGTAACTCTGTTTCTTTTTTATTCATTCCTCCATGTTTCCTATGCGATGAAAATTGCAACACCAATCTGGTCGTTTTTTTTGCCGTTTTTCGTCGTTAATACCTTGAAAAACGGGTGCGGGCCTTCGCCTGGACATTTACCTTTTTCTGGAAAAAAACTTTTTTTTTTTTTTAACTCCAATTTACATAGTTAAATTCTCTAAATCGGATGGTTTGCAGTCAAAATAAATGTAAATCCGTTTGGAACGACATTATTTTCTGATGCAAACAAAAGATATTTTTATTCCAGTTTATTTTTTCCCATAATGGTTTGAAACTGTAATTTTTACCCAAGAAATGATTAACAGAAACCTCTAAAAAAAAGAGCAATAATAAATTGAATGTCAACACCACAGTTGAAAACAAAATTACAAAGCAAACCCTCATACCACCCATTAAAGATAGCCACATAAACCATACATACCAAATAAAAAAGGGGGTTTCTGACAAAAGAAAAAGAAACCCGAAGAAAATGTCGGATACCACAATAGAAAGACCTAACGATTTACAAATCTAAAGGAAATCACCCTTCCTCTAACACAACGGTGGGGCCACCAAAAGACTAAACCGTCCACCCAGAGAATTCCTAAAGTGAACAGGAACTGCTGAACCTATGGGGCATGGCAATCAGTCAGATAAACGTGACAGGAAACTACTTCGTGCCCAGCACGTCAACGTCCCGTAGACAAAGGCTAACTAGACAAGGGGACAGCCTTTAACGAGGTCCAAATTCAAGTTAAGGCCCTTGACTATACAAACAAAACGGCCTCACGTCCCACTCCCACAGCATCAATAAAAATGTGGGATGACTTATACCTGCACTCTAGGTGGGGTCCCCCAGGCAATAAACTGTACTGGCCCCCAAGGCTACAGCAAGAGGAGAAAGTCGCAGCGATGTGGACGACCTCCAGACGCCAAATTAACCGAAAATTCTGTTCCAGAATTACAGGAGTTGTACTTAGCAGTAAGTCCAAAAGAAAGTCTATATCACGAAAAGGCCCAGAAAGCACACTGGCCTTACCAAGGCACAGGGACTTCCAAAGTCTACCTCGGAATGATCCAACGGAGACCAAAAAACAGGGGACTTCTGAGAATAAACAAGCCAAGGATCAAAAACAAAAAAAGGAAGGGAAATTCAAAATAAACGTGGAGGTCAACGAAAACTTAAATCCCTGGAATGGGGATACTAAAGTTACAACGAAAAAATAGTGGGTAAAGCTAAAGCTTAATTATAAACAGGAAAAAGCATAAAGGGTTTCTAAACACCTTCCACACCTACCAAACCAAAAAAAAAAAAAAAATTTTTTTTTGTTTTTTTTTTTTTTTTTTTTTTTTTACAAAACAATAAAATTGTACATATGGTTACAAGTGTTTATGGAACAATATTTACCCGCATAAAACATACATCTGTTTTAAAGTGTTAAACAAAGACAAGAAAGGCTTTTCAACACTTACTAAAAGAAGCCATAACATAAAAGAGTTGGCTTACAAAAATTTTCCTGAAAGAAAAAAATATGGTCAACAAAACCTAAATATAAGCACAACAAAACAGATTCAACAACAGGTTACGGCTCAATTCCTCACTTCTACTAAACCGTTTCTCTGGCTGTAGAGTCAAAATGTAACCATAATTGGTCCCTGGTTTAATATCACAAAAGGCATCCATAACCAAACAAGTTCTGGGAAATAAAACCTTTCCCCCAAAAGGTTCTCAAACTAAGTGACTAAAAACCACTCACACATTGTGAAATATGGATTGAATTCCAAAACAGTTCCCATTTCCAACTGAGGAGAAACCTGAAATTCTTAAATTAACATAATTGGGTTCGTTACCATTGCCCTAAGCACTCAATAGATAATGAGGACCCAGGCTCTCCTTAACTTCTCTAAACAAAACCTTAATAACTATATAGTTCACCATCACCCACAAGCCTCCTTAAAATCTTAATTTACAATAAAACCTTACTTAATCACCATAAAACAGTGTCGAAATTTTCTGTGAGAACGATTCGACAACACCAATACCAAAATTTACCATAAGTCAAACAAACTAACCCAATCTAACGGAAAAAACCTAACAAAAAACCGTCTCCTCCCTCACATCCCCACATCAAAACCATGTCCCAAAAATTCGGGAAAACGGACGAGAGAAACCAAAACAAAATCACCATTACGTTAATCGAGCCACAAATAATTCAAACCCCCATTCGATGAAAGGGCATCTGCCAACCACATTGTCTTTTACCAGGGCATTATTTGAATTTGTATGGTCCCCATTCCTGCAACAAATATACTCCACCCCCAGAGCCAAAATCTTTGATTTGTTTTTTAATTTTTAAACCGATTGAGAAACGTCAAAGGGTCTGGGTTGGTTCGGTTAAGACTTAGGATAGGAGAATCTGGTGGAAGAAAGATAAACATTAAAATGATTAATGGACCTAATTAAAACGCCAAAGTTTCCTTCTCCACCCAGTAAAGAATTATTTCCTTGCGGAGGAGTCAACCTTCTTTGAGAAGTAAGGCTACCGGGTGTGCTAATTACCTTGCTCATTTCCTCTTGCAAGAGCAACTGCACCCCAACTCCAACCATCACGTTGCATCTGTTAGCAAGTTGAGGAAAGGAACTGCTATAAAATTGGGGCTTCCCTCCAATACTGGAAAGCTTAATAAACATTACCATTCTTGAGGGACTCAAAAGCCGTTTTGAGTTCTCTCCAAGTCCAAACAAAAGCTACCTGTTTTTTCAAGAAGGTTAGTAAGGGATTTGCCAATGTCTGAAAAATTTTTCACAAAACGGCCTATAAGTAACCCAACTAGAACCAAGGATCTTCCTAACATGATCCCTTCCAGCAGGAAGGAAACTGGCATCTTACTCTACCACCTCCACCAATTAGCTCTTTTTGGAGCCACCATTTCCCATTACCAAACAATATGCCCATAAAATACACTACGTTCTGCCTTAGCGAAGTCCCGCCATTTACCCAAATTCACAACCAAAACCAGCGCTTATCAACCCTTTAAACTTTAAAAGAGCTTCCAGCGTTCCATATGAGTGTTCCAATCGATCACTATAAAATTAACAATGTCGTTCAATATAACCACACAACCTTCCAAAACCATAAACCACAGGAATTTCATTAACCTCATGAAAAGGTTTTGCGGCAGCATTTCTTCAACCCAAATGGCATCACCCGACATTGAAACCAAAAAACCCTTGAGGTAGTGACAAAAGCAGACAAAGCCCCTGGGCACGTTTAGTTTTAGTGGCGACCTGCCAGTAAACCTTAAGAAAAGGTCAAACTTACTAATGTACTTTGCCAGCACCGCCCCAACCCCGATCAATACCAGTCCTTTTCCACCCAGAGGCAGTGGGGGGAAACTATCGGAACCGGGTCACCTCGTTCCAATTTTCCGATAGTCTGACACACAATACCTGTTACCCTCCATCAGACCTTTTTTTTCAAAACCAATAAACCACAGGCTGAAGACCCAAGGACTATCACTCTGGTTCTATGAGGACCACTGTTTTAAGCATTATACTCCACTTCCTTGGCCACCACCGCACTTTTTCATAGGATTCAAACGAGTAAGGGGACTGCTTGACTGGCAAGGGCCATTACCTATATCAACGTTCATGCTCCAAAAATTGATGTAGCGACCAGGGACATCTGAAAAATACGATCTTTGTAACCGATACACTCAACTTTTTCAAACACTCTACGTTTCTCCATAATCCAAATGCCATAACTTTACTCTCAAAATTTAACCAATAAATTCTGATTATACAAGGCCAACCCGGCACCCCAAACAAACGCTTGTCAACTAATTTACTCTCATCCAAAAATTATCTTGCAAAAGAATCAATAATCAAACATTATTTACAACTGCCAAGCCAAAAGCCAATAGGAAAATCGCCATTTTCCCTATCTACAAATTTCTTTAACAATAAATTCACATGGCAGAGTTTTGATACGTGCTTCCCTGCCGCTCTAGGAGTTCTTCCCACCAAATAATTAACTTCATTGACTCTCGAATTTACCTTCCAAGGACCTGAAAAAAGAAGCCCTTAATGGAATCTACCCGGTAAAGGCAAATAACAACCCAACACCTTTTCGCCTACAGCCCCCCCCCCCGAAAAAACTACGAGGCTTGGATTTCTGAGTCAAAATAACAATTTTCATTTTACCTTTTTTTTTTGGGGGGGGGGCCCCCTGCTTTCCAAACTTTTCCGAGGCAAACTCAAAAACTCCCATGCCTTAGTCAATTTCTTTTCAACAAAGTCCCAGACACATAAGTTCCCAACAAATTCCATATCAGGACTGTCACCTTCCCAAACTTCTCTTATCACTTCCAAAGGGACCACGAACACTTGTGCCCAAACCCCAAAAACTAAAGTGAATTGAAAGGAGAACAGAACCCCCCAAAACGACTGACCATGGAGTTGAACGAAAAGCGAATTAATAGGTATGGAACGGTTACCTTATTCCGCCCACCGGACCCAATCGTGCCCAAACATTAATATTTTCTTCAACATTGACTTCAATGTTTTTTTGGTGGAACCTCTCTAGCACGGCCTTGAGACTCCGGATGATATGGGGATGAGGTGACGTGTTTAATCACCCCAACTCAGCCCATTTTTTTTCCTTCGAAAGTTGGAAGTCCTAACTGGTAAAATTAGAGCCATTATCACTTTGGATTACCTTAGGCAACCCCGAACTTTGTAAAGAAATCTATTAAACACATCAACAATTTCAAATTTTACTCTTACTCTTGATCGTTACGGAGGGGAACTATGCCTCAGGAAAACGGGGACATTCTATCTATAATTGGTAAAAATGTAATTCATTCCCCCACTCCGTTGATCTAGGCAAAGGACCCAAAACTACGTTTTCAATTTAATCCACCTCCTCTTTGAAAGGTTTCCGGACACTAAATGGAATTGGGATTAACGGCGGCTCCTTAGGATCAATCTTTGATTAGGTTTTCCTACCTTCTGGACGAAATTACCAACAAAACCGTTTGACAAAACTTCTTCACATCAGAATTTCAAACCTGGCCACCAAAAAGGTTGGATAGAAGTTTCAAAACGTTGTCTTCCGAATTCCCGAAATGGCTTTAATACCCTGCCAACCAATGACGGATTTTTCATGAGACACCCAGACAATCAATTCCAATCTGAACTCAAAAGGAACCATTAAACTGTACGAACAACCACCTCAACATTGGTCATTTATCCACCTCCCTTTAGGCCTACTGCAAAACCTGTACAGAATGTTATTCAATCTTAGTTCGGTATTGACGGGCACCGTTCAAGAAAATCAAAGAACGAGGGCCAGAACTCCTTGGGTAAATTATGGAATTCAGTTTCTTCGGCGCCTTTGATAAAGCTCTTTCCCTTGTCCAATTTGGTTTAAACTAACAAACTATCTACTACATTATCACTACTACTGCTACCAACTACCAAAAAAACTACTTTCTAGAACTACTTAAATCTAAATTGGGTTGTTGACCTACTGCAGCGTCAACAACCCATAAGCTAGCGAAAACGACATGACCACCCAGAAATTTTCGGGATTCAACCATCAAAATAGGACAAGTTGAGTTTCTTTTATAAACCTATGTCGTTTACCCAAGACGACAATCTTACACCCCTTTCACAGGGAATTTTTTCCAACAATAGCCAATTTTAATGGTTCCCCGAGAAATGAACGGACAGTTTCAACAAAAACAAAAACGCCGATGGGGATAAGACTCCAACTGAATTTCTGGTAAAACCGTGTCCAAGATTACAAATTCTTCCCTCAGAAGCTTTCAAAATCAACTGGCAAGCGCCTCTATACAGGATTAATGATTGCGCAGCCCCCGTAATCTCTTAAAATTTTGCACCCCCCTTTCCAAGGATGAACCAACAGTTCGCCACACAACCCTCAGAGATGAATTTACCTAAAACATGCCCACCTAGTCATTGATTTCCCGTTTTGGTTTTAAACAGACTCAGCTTCAGTTGTTTTCCTACCAAACCCATTTTACCGGTCTTTGCAGAAACAGTTCGAGACTTCTTCTTGAAAGCGAAACCCTAACCTCCTTTTAAACATGACCCCTTTTTTTTACAAAAGAAACAAAACTACACCTTTTCCCAGAGTCATAAAACTATTTCCCTTGCCCTTCCTGGAAACAAACAACATTACATTTATTATTCCCTATAAGAAAACATTATTATTATTCCGTGGAAGAGAACACTTATTATTATTATTCCTTCCTGGAAGAGAACATTATTATTATTATTCCTTCTGGAAGAGGACATTATTTACTACCGGCTAGACTTATTCCAACCAGAACAATACCTTCTGCAAGTAATATTCCTGAAAAATTCAAAACTTTGTGAGACAAAAATATATTCGGTCCGCTAGTTACAAGCCACCTCCTGCAATTTATCCAGTTTTTTAGTTCTTCCAAATGAGATTTTAACTTATCAGGAACACATTCGCTTAAATCCTCAAAGTTAACACAATTCTTTCAACTTATCGAAAAAACTATCTTACTTCCTTCGACTTAAACCAGTCCTCGGCCAAACTGTTTGTTTCCCCCCCATGGCAAACTCTACAAAGGTTTTGATCATCCGTTTTCTTTTGCCAGTTTTAGGGGAAAACGCTTTTTTGTCCCTATAGGCTTTCCGGGGGGAGCCGGGACTAAACTCATATGCCTTTAATTTAATAAAAAAAAAAATGGGGCCTTAACGTTTCTCGTATAATCCGGCCGAGGCCAGACTCTCCACATCCAAGGTTACATACACCTTCTGTGCTTTTCCCAATAAATTTACTCTGTTTACTTAAGGTTAGTCCAGTGACTTCTAATGGCCAACTTGCAGCCTAGCGGACCATTCTCTCAAAGGACAAACAAAAGAAACTCAGCTACATTAGAATTCTTTTTGAAACGTTGTGGGAACAAATTTTCAATGCTTGGTACCAAATTAATCACTGGACCAAGGAGGACGACGAGGAGTCAGGGGAGGAACGGCGAGGGAGAAGACGGGCGGGTTAGCCCCCCATTTTTCTCTTTTTCTCTTTCGAACTGGGTCCTTTCTTTCTCTCTCCTCTCCTGCCCTAAAGCTTTTCCATCTTCAGAAACTCTAAAAGTCTGCAAAGCTGGAATTTGGACCTTTTTCCAAAACAATTCCCACAGTTACCCCAACCGGATTTCACCTCCCTTATTCACCATCTGGTTTTACAGACCATCAACCAATTTTCATAAAATGGTTAACAATAACAAACCTTTTTTGATAGAGGGGTCAAACTCTAAGTCCAAATAATTAGCCACAGTAAACGAATTCCATCCCTATTTAGATCAGCAACCTATCTTCCCAGGCCTCTCACCACTGATTATATTCCAAAATGAAAACCAGGCAGCACAGCAGTCTCCATTATGGAAGAAATAATGCAAACTTACAAAGCCAGATACAAAATACCTAGAAGGTGCTAGACCTAATGCCAATAACCCTCAAAAGTAACTACCGCAACACTAGGAGAACACCTTACCAGGATCGGAAATCCTGGGCAAGGTCGCCCAAAATATGTTATGGACCCTTCACAAAAAGGTTCTAAACATCAATTCAAGAAAAACTGAACCACTCATTAGCTTTTCAACAGGTGCTTCTCTAAGTTAGAGGTCACATCCCGAGTTCCGAAAGTGAAATAACCTACAGTTGTGCGCATATTAATAGAGAGTGGGATACAAATACCTCAAATAAAATCTTAAAAAAAGTTTATTACACAAAAATTTGCCTAAAGAAAAGAACTGATTAACAGAACCTCCGAAAATACAATAATAAATGAATGTCAAATCACACAGTGAAAACAAAAAAAATTAAAGCAAATCTCCTACAACCATTAAAGATAGCACACTAAACCATACACATACCAAATAAAAAGGGGGGGTTTGGGTTCTGAAAGAAACAAGAAATGTCAGCCCAAGATAGAAGCCTAACGATTTTACAAATCTAAAGGAAACTCCCTTCCTCTAACACACGTGGGGCCACCCAAAGGACTAAAGCCCGCCACCCCCCAGAGAATCCTAAAGTGAACACGGAACTGCTCAAACTATGGGGCATGGCATACAGCAGATAACGTGACAGGAACTATTCGTCCCAGCACGTCAACGTCCGTAGACAAAGGCTACTAGACAGGGATCAGCCTTACGAGGTCCAAAGTCAGGCCTGACTATAACACAACGGCCTCACGTCCCACAGCATCAATAAAAATGTGATGACTTATACCTGCACTCGGTGGGGTCCCCCAGGCAAATACTGGCCCAAGGCTACAGCAAGAGGAGAAGTCGCAGTGATGTGGACGATCAGCTCCAAATAACGAAAATTCTTCCAGAATTACGGAGTTGTACTTGCAGTAGTCCAAAGAAGTCGTATATCACGAAAGGCCAGAAACACACTGCCTTACCAAGGCACAGGGACTTCCAAAGTCACCTCGGAATGATCCAAGGAGACCAAAAACAGACTCTGAGAATAAACAAGCCAAGGATCAAAACAGGAAGGGAAATTCAAAATAACGTCGGAGAAGAAAACTTAAATCCCTGAAGGGGATACTAAAGTAAACGAAAAAATAGGGATAAACTAAAGCTAATTATAAACAGAAAAAGCATAAAGTTCTAACATATTTACCAGCACAAGTTTCCGTTGACTGCTTCGTACCCAGCGTTGCAGACGCATTCGTAACTTCCATGTGTATTTTGGCACTGGGAGTTTGGCCCACAGGGATCGCTGTCACATTCATTTGCATCTGATGAAACGAAGAAAATCATATATAAACTGGTATTGGTGGTGTTCATATGTACTAATACTTATTTCTCTCATCCAACTTGGATAGATGAATAAAGTTTTGTAAATCTCGCTGTTGAGTTCTAGTTTCCTTATAAAATCACAGTTTGACAGAAGGAAATTGTGTAAAAGGGAACCTTATTATGTGATTGTGGAATGAGTCCTCACAATAACAATTTGATATGAGGTTTTGGAGAATCGGTGAGGAACCTCTGACGACATCAAATAAACGACATCAAATAAACCATGAAGGTAAGAATGTATAAAATGTTCGGTAATACTCACCTCCACATTGCTCAAAGCCTGCATTGCAAGCGCATTCGTAGCCTATTTCTTTATCCTGGCATTCTGAGTTGGCGGGGCAGGTGTCGTTCCCTGCTGCGCATTCATCCAGTTTCACAGTAGTTACTAAAAAATAAAAAAAAAATAAAAAGGAAAGAAATGGAATCACTCATCTACCAGAAATCTTGAAACGATCGATCACGAACATGGGCCACTAATAGATTTCGTATCTCTCAGGATAGCTGTTGCACGATATCCTAACTTGTGGAGGAGATAATGAGTCCCGATACTTTCAAAAAATGTGAAAAAGGTCTGGAAGTAATCACTAAACCATTCGTCTTCAGATTCTTTATAACCAAGAGAAAAGGATGTGACCATAAAATGGTAAATGGTTTTTTGAGTCAGTTTCTAGCATTAGATTCCTTAGCTAATTAATTCGGATTAATCTTGCATTTCATATACCATTAAACTACATGAGCCCCATGAGGAAATTCAAAACAGATTACACTTTAAAGAAGTTCGGAAAATGATACTTAGAATTTTTTATGCCAAACATTTCGAGAATACGATGTAAAATATCTTATATATTTGACATCAAAGTTTAGGATTGTTTTGAAAATTTTAAGTCTAGAATGAAAATCTGGAAGTCATGTGTTTTTTTAAAAAGAACATAATAAGGAAATGCTACAAGACATTAGCTTTTAAAGACGAGCTTGAATGCACACAAAATTCTTGCTAGGAAATTTCTTATAGATGTATTCATAGTAAATGTTCTTTTTCTATAAGTTACCTATTTCTTGAATAATACTATTTATACTGTGCCATATAACTGCCCTTTTATTCATTGGTGACACAGTTCTTTTTAACTGAATACAACCTTTGTGTCAATGAGTCGAGATCACAGTCGCCCTTAAGGACAGAATAACAATAGGTATTTAAGGGAATGTTTAGCAGCGAAGTTAAGAAAGTTCCCCCGAACTCGTAAGGTGTAGGTGAATCCGCAAAATCAATTAATTGCTCGAGAAAACGGTAAGACTACATCAAGAACTACTTGTTTTTAGAGCACTTCTTCTTCTTCTTCTTACCTTTTACACAGCAGGAACATAAGGGCGTCTTACATTCATTTGGAAAGAGGAGTCCGTCGCAGTCTGGTTTCTTTCTATTTTCGATGCAATAGTTGGTTTACAATCTGCAAAGTGAAAAAGAGTCATGTCTGAATACCTCTCTCCAGTCTGTGTTGAAATAATGAAATGATGTCTTAGGGAACAGAAAGAAAAGGGATCTTGATTTGCAAACTAATAGACATTTTGCAGTTTCGTAGTGATCACATTTCTCTATTGACGTCAGAAAACGAACATTTATTACATTTACGATATCATATTGGCCTTCTATTGTGACCAGTAGATCACTTGCTATGTAAACTCTTGAAAAACGCTGAAATATGCTATTACATGAAAGTGACATAAGACAAAATAATCCACGAAGAAAACATCAAGGAAATTATTAATTAAAGACTACTTCACGTAAAACAACCTCATTCTTATTATGTGAGGATGATGTCAAGGTCTTTCATACTTCGCATTTTCCACTGCGCATTGTTCTGTTCTGCTTACGTACCCTTCGGGGTGGGGGTTCGGGACAGACAAGAAATGGCGTTATTGTAGGACTCCTTTCCTGTCCCTCTAGAGAATAAGAGATATGACACCTTACAAAATCCCCAAGGAAAAAGGAAAGGAACTGGTTTTTCCCCAGAATGGTGGCGTCCACGTTTCTGTAAGACAAGAAAAGTGCGTAATTGTATTCAACTT
The DNA here is from genome assembly GCF_015104395.2 of Macrobrachium nipponense. Lineage (NCBI taxonomy): Eukaryota > Metazoa > Arthropoda > Malacostraca > Decapoda > Palaemonidae > Macrobrachium > Macrobrachium nipponense. The sequence continues at coordinate 77,510,248 of NC_087215.1, read as the reverse complement.
CTGAATGAAATTCGCATTTATATAATTTAAACTAGATTGTAACAGCATTTATAAGACAAATCATTAGCTTCTGGAATACAATAATTGAAACTTTGCAGAGAAGAAACCATGTCTTGGAAAGGGAACAAGATTCAGTTTCTTGAAATACTTCATTATAAAGAAAAAAAATGTTACGGAAAGGCCTAAAACCTAAACATTGAATTTGTTAGCTGATATAACTTCAATTCGGTCTGATAGAGTTAATCACAAGACTACCGTCAGTTCGGCGAGCTGGAACTGCGCCAAGGCCAGGAGGAAGCCGAAGAGAACTAACGTTGTCTTCATGATCACGTCAGGCAGAAACAGAGCCAAATGCACACTAGGGTGATCCTCTGAACTCTGTGGAATGACTTCAACTATTTCTCACCTTTTATTGGTGTTCGCAGACTTAGCCAGGTGGCACTCTCTGTGTCTGCGCAGTCACAGCCAACACCTGTGCTGGATTCCGTCAATGGCAGACCGCCAAGAAGCAAGAAGACTTGTATGTGACTTCTCTAAACCATTTGATAAAGACAGATAGGAAATATTATATGTGAAGATGGAACACTGATATCGAAAGTCCTCTCTTAATAATGATGAGAGTAAAACTGTGTTCTGATTGAAATCTTTGAAATTGGACGCCTTCTCAAACATGTTCACCAGACATTGCGAATGAGACACAATATTTATCTATGCATTAAAACTTTTTTTTTTTTTTCCAAAGTCGGCAAGTTGAACATACTCTTCTAAATTCATGTGTCTGATAAGAGTCGCTTTAAATGTCGACTATTGTTCAAATTAAACCTCCTGTAATAATAATAATAATTATAATGATAATGATAATACCCATAAATGAGACAGGAGAATGACAAACAGAACGGAGGGATGGCACAATAAACCATAGCACGGACAGTACATGAGACAGACTAAAGAAGTGGCCAGCGATGAAACGAGCAATGGCTACAGAGGGACAACTCAAGAAACAGAAGGAATGATAACAGCGGCACAAGGCCAGACCCTAAGCACCAGATATCTCCAAAGAACGATAGAGAGAAATAGCATCTCACACATATGCACGGAAGTTCAATGTAAAAAAACGAGACAATAACCCACATAGTAAGCGAATGTCTGGCACTTGCACAGAACCATTACAAAAGAGGCATAGTTCAGAAGCAAAAGCCCTCTACTGGAGCCTGTGCAAGAAACAGCAGCTACCTTGCAGTTGTAAGTGGTACGGATACCAACCTGAAGAGTGATGGAAAACGATTAAGCAAAGATCTTTCTGGGACTATGTTATCAGAACAGAATAGGGTGATACGTGTGAATAGACCAGAGTGACGTTGATTGACAAAACCAAGAAGAAAAGTACCACTCATCGATGTTTGCAATACCATGGGACACAAGAATAGATGAGAAAGAGAAAAAAATTGATAAGTATCAAGACATGAAATAGAGTAAGACGGATATGGATATGCCAGTGGATTAGTAAAATTTTCCTGTAAACCTTTGTCTTTGAGGACTGCTTTTGTTGGACGTTAATCAGGGATTTGGCTATGGGTATTTGGGTAGGTAAAAGGCAAAAGGCTAGATTTTCGAAGAGTCTGTGTCAACGTCTTAGTCCTGTCCAGGTGTTTGGATTTTTATTATATTGTTGGGTGTCTTTCTGTTCTTGTCTTGAGTGGGTCGGTACAAATTACGTTGCTTTGTGAAATTGCTTTCTCATTATAGGTCAGAATACTTTAAAGACGAAAGCTGCTCACGGATTACTCAAATTCCTTTTCCAGGAAATCTGGGGAACAAATTCGTGTGGCACTTAGAATAAAATGCTGGCTACGCCTATCTTGATAGAAATGTCATGTTCGTTCAGATTTCCTGGAAAATGATTTTGAACTATGATGCATTTTCCACACCGTCGGCCTCTTCATTCAGTTACATTGAGGTTCATGATCTTTGAAATTCCTTCAAAATGAGAGAGAGCGAGAGAGGGAGAGAGAGAGAGAGAGAGAGAGAGAGAGAGAGAGAGAGAGATGTTTGAGCTTCACCTCTTCTTTTAGATATTGTTTGTTGGTCCTGAATTGCGTCGTCGTACACCTTCGCTCCCTAGATGGGCTTCGACAAGCATTCTCTCCCCATACCTGTTTTAATACGTACACAGATGCCTTGAATGTCAAAACTGACCTCACTCCCAATCGTTGCACTGCCAATGAAACAACTATAAACAACTTCTGTTATGCCGACGATATGGTTCTGATTTCCCCATCAGCGCAAGGTCTCCACGACTCATTTGGCACTTGCCGCCAATAAGCAGAGGAAAATTGCTATCCTATACAACGAAGCCAAGACAAGTGCATGTCGCTGCTTCCGAGATCGCTAAGCATATTTGCAGAACCACAAATGCTCCTCGAATCATCGGCTGGAATTCGTGCACGAATTTCCATATTTAGGTAACGTTATCACGGACGACCTGAAAGATACAGCAGACATAGAACAGAGGCGTCGTAAAGTATGTGCAACTGGCACATGATTGCAAGGAGGTTTGCCTCTGTCACCGAGACGTGAAACTGCTGCTCTTCCGCTCGTATTGCTACAGCATCTATGGGTGTTCCCTGTGACGAACTATACCCACAGACCATTAGAAGTATCACTGCTGTGCACAATGATATTCCGAGACGCCTTACAAACATTCCTCACTACCACTCCGCCACACAGATGTTCACAGAAAACCACCTTGACAATTTTAGAAATCATTGTAAGGCGAACAATGTCCAGTCTGATCACCCGACTGCGAAACGCAGCAATTCGCTCATGCAAAGCATCCTGAGTAGTGAGGCAAGAAGTATAAATTGTAGGAAAGATGGGAAAATGAGGCGTTTGTTTCCCTAAATGACTTAATCTCTGTATTGGCAAAATGTCATCTGCAGAATCTGTCTTATTATTGTATTGCTATGATTATTGTTATTACTGTATTTTTCCTTTTTTCATTATTACTGTGATTATGAAAGTACAATTTTGCTACATTTCAATTTTCGTACTTAGCCTTCTGGGCCTACTACGGTAACCACTTAATTTAAATAGTACATTCTTTCTCTATTGTTATAATTTTCAATGTTTTTTTTTAACTATTCTCAATATTATTGCTGTTATTGCCATTATTTTGCTTACCATCTTTTATACTACTTCAGCAAGTGCAGATATTGCCAATTAATTTTTTTATCATGTTATATTATATCTAGATTGTGTATGTTATTGTCTATTCTTTGTATATTCTATGTATATGGCCTTCAGCTGAAAATATAACTTACTATTGTTATTATTAATTAAAAAATCCTCATAGTAACACGAGTCTTAAAATAGAGAAACAAATCCACAGTTATGTAAATGTACATATATTCAAAATTAAAACTTTAAGGATGATAGCTTACGGAAATCTCTTTCGGTTTACCTTATCAATCTCATTTGAATAACTGTGGGATTTGTTTCTCCATTATTATTATTATTATTATTATTATTATTTATTATTATTATTATTATTATTATTATTATTACACATCAAGTCTTTTGTGTTTTGCCTAATGCAGCTATGCTGACCAGTTCCATTTTAATTTCCCTTGTTTCATCTTCCTCTGAATAGTAATAATAATAATAATAATAATAATATAATAATAATAATAATAATTGGTAGGAAATACTTGTATTTTTTCATTTAACCAGACGCTATACATCCCTATGAACCTTATTTTTATCTATTCAGGGAGTTGAAATTAAGGAATTCCTCGATTGAAAACCAATGAAAAAAATAGTCCTTATTGCGCCTTTTAACTTCCACACTTATTGTTTCACCCCCCTGGAATGTTTAAACTACCCCAAGGGAGATTGATTTACCCCCATCTGCCACGAGTTCTTTAAACAAAAGCTAAAACCTGATCTTATCACAGGTGTTGCGACAAATGACTTTGAGCGACATTGGATGGCGTCAGGAGGCTGACATGCAGTGCAGGGCTCCCAGAAATATTACGTTCATCAACCCAACTTCCTTTTATTTAATTCCCCCTTTTGGAGTCTATTTCTATTTCACGCAGATTTTAGAACAAATGTCTTCCCTCACACCTCCACAATATCTATTTACCCTTAAACGCCGACTGGACGTATTTTACGTCGACATTTTTTTGTCTCTCGGGTGCCGACTGGACGTATTTTACGTCCGACATACAAAAGTTTTTTAAAATTTTTTTTAAAAATTCGCGGAAAAATACTTTTAGGCCTACCAGCCGAAAACTCTTGAATCACGCGCCTTGGGGGATGCTGGGAGTTCACGGATCAAGTGTTGTTTTTGTTTACAATCGTTACGCAGGCGCACAAGCGCGAATTTCTTTCTTGCCGCACTAAAAAATATCTGTGACACATCTCTGAAATTATTCGTCACTTTGACATAATTTTTGTACCATTTCAAATTAGCCGTTTACATAGAGTATTATATATGAAAATGTGCGCATTTTTATGTAGAATACAACAAAAAAATACTCATGATTGTAGCTTTTATCAGTTTAAGATATTTTTCATATAAATAACGATAAGTGCCAAAAATTTCAACCTTCGGTCAACTTTGACTCTATCGAAATGTCGAAAAACGCAATTGTAAGCTAAAACTCTTATATTTTTAGTAATATTCAATCATTTACCTTAATTTTGCAACTAATTGGAAGTCTCTAGCACAATATTTCGATTTATGGTGAATTTATGAAAAAACTTTTCCTTACGTCCGCGCGGTAACTCTTCCGAAATAATCATACATGCGATTGTGGTAATGTTTGCACCATTTTAAATTAGCCGTTACATAAAGTTTTATATATGAAAATGTGCGCAATTTCATGCACAATACAACTAAAAACAACCCATGGTTGTAGCTTTTATCAATTTTGAAATATTTTCATATAAAAAATGATAAGTGACAAATTTTCAACCTTCGGTCAATTTTGACTCTACCGAAATGGTCAAAAAACGCAATTGTAAGCTAAAACGCCTATATTCTAGTAATATTCAAGCATTTACCTTCATTTTGCAACAAATTGGAAGTCTCTAGCACAATATTTCGATTTATGGTGAATTTATGAAAAAAATAACATTTCTTTTATTTACGTCCGCGCGGTAACTCTTCCGAAAAAATCATACGTCGATTGTGTAATGTTTGCACCATTTTAAATTAGCCGTTACATAACGTTTTATATATGAAAATGTGCGCAATTTCATGTATAATACAACAATAAAATAGTTGAAGGTTGTAGCTATTCTCATTTTCGAAATATTTGCATATAAATCACGATAAATAGAAAAAAAACCACGTTCGGTTAAATTTGACTCTACCGAAATGGTCGAAAAACGCAATTGTAAGATAAAACTCTTACAGTCTAGTAATATTCAGTCATTTATCTTCATCGTGAAACAAATTCGAAGTCTCTAGCACAATATTTAAATTTATGGTGAATTTTAAAAAAAAAAACTTTCCTTCCCTCCGCGCGCGGATTCTCCGCCACAAATCTCCGAAATGCGTAAGTCCCATTCTCGGAATATTTGCTCCGTTTCATATTAGGCATTTCATGAGTTTTTATATATGAAATGTGCGCAATTTCATGTAGAATAAAACGAAAAATATTTGAAAGTTGTAGCTTTTCTTATTTCCGAAATAATTGCATATAAAAGAAAAAAATATATATATAAAAAATTCGACATTCGGTCAAATTTAGCTCGTCAGATATGGTCGAAAACTGCATTTGTAAGCTAATATTCTTACAGTATAGTAATATTCAATCATTTGTCTTCATTCTGAAACATATTGGAAGTCTCTAGGACAATATTTAGATTTATGGTGAATTTTTGAAAAAAAAATATTGTGTTTACGTAAGCGCGTTACGAATTCATGCATTATTTTGTGATAATATTTTCTCTGTGTTGCTTTTATCGTTTTACATGTGTTATATATCAAAATGATCGCAATTTAGTGCACATTACAACGAAAAAAAAAGTAACTTGTTACTTTTCAACGTTTTGCGCACAGCGCGATTTTGAATACAATTATATATGAAATTTCGTTTTTGCGCTATCATATATCGCATTATTTATATATGATAATGATAATTTTTTTCATTTCTGATGGTTGCATACTAAACTTCAAGCAATGACAAAAAAAGGAGCCAAAAATGAACTCTTAATCTTGAAAACTAAGCGCGCTGTGATTTTTTGAAAAAATATTTTTTCCGCTTACGCGCTCACTCTCAAACCCCTCCGGCATACGGGAGTCATTTTTTTATTTACCGCTCCGGCGTTTAAGGGTTTATTGATTTATTTTGTCTTTTTTTATAAGTGATATCTCTTCCCATATTTACCCCTTTACCTCCTCTTACCTCTTCCTATTGAACACTGTATTCTTGGAAGCTTGAATAACAAGTCAATGGTCCGTGTGGGCTTGTTACTTTCGAATAGGTTTCATCTTCTGAATAATAATAATAATAATAATAATAATAATAATAATAATAATAATAATAATATTTGTGTACGCTGGAAACAGACCTTCTTTCAAACAAGTTTTATTGAAAATAATGGCAGAATTCACAGAATTGATTTTGTACAATATTCTTTCAATTCTCCTTATGATTTTTCTTTCTGGCACGCTGGTATTATAAAGCAGCTGTCCAATGTTCATCGTGCTGTAGTGGTCGTCAACGGAAATTTCGGGCGGGCCTGGTGTTATCAAAAGCAAAACTGGTTATCAGGACAGGCTGGGGTCGTCAACAGGTATACAGGTGGGTTTTCGTAGGTCGGGAACAGGCCGTAGTCGTCAGGGGTCTATCCGGTATTTCTTGTTATTCTTCTTTTCTGGTTTTCAAGGGCGTCTACATGTTTCGGCCACCTCGTTTGGCCATCTTCGGGAGCGGGATCGCTGAGTGCAATGGTCTGTGTCAGATATATTCACGCTAGTTTATTGCATTCGGTTGGCTTGAAGAAACAGGTACCTCACTTTTCATTGGGCAATACCTGTGACGTCACGAGCGATGTCATCAGGGGCCCGTTGCTGGTTGGCTGTCCTCTTCGTGGGCGGAGCCTCATCCTTATTGGTGATGGTGGAGGTCCCCTCGAAGGGCGTGCTACCAGGTCGTCCTCAGGGCGAGAGCTTGAGCTGCGATCACCCTCAGGGTTACTAGGGACGTCCTCAGGATGAGAGCTAATGCTTCTATCATCCTCGGATCCCTCTGGTGCGATGGTCGTTGTGGGGCGGTGTCTGCTGCTCTCCTGACACGGGCGGTGGGGAGGAGGAAGGTCTCCTGTGTGATGTTCAAACTGGGCTTCTCCCTCCCGATGTGCAGCGCTTCTAAGATTCGCAAACGACGTAGATCGGGTGCCTGGTCGATAACCTCGAAGTTACCGACGATGTCGCTGCGTCGGATTCTTTTATTATGGGCAGTCCTTGCATGATTAAATACCGCTCCTTCCTGCGCGTGACAGGAGATCCTCTTGGAGAGGCGCATTGACGTCATCCCGATGTAAGTTCCGAGGCATCCTCGGATTGGGCACGTGTATCTGTAAATGACGTTCGTCCTCTTCAAGGGATCCTGCAACGGTGCGGGGTTATTTTTCATAATAAGACTGCATGTTTTTTTTTACTTGTATAAAATATGATCAAGTTGATCTGCTTGTTGGTGTCGGTCGGAAGAAAACGTGATTCCTGATTATTTCCCGTAGGGCTCGCTCGTCTTCTTTATACCGCCGATGGAAGGTGCCCTTGTAGAAAAAAATTAATTTTCTGCTGGAGGTCTGGGCGGGGTTCCTGTATGGTACCATTCTTCCATGCTCTTCCTGAAGACGTTCTGGATGCTTCGGTTGGTGTGTCCGTTGTTTACTAGGACCTGGGCTGCACGTTCCATCTCCTTATGGGTGTCTGCCCATGTTGAACAATGGGAAAGAGCTTCTCCTGACGTAGGCGCTGATGGTGGTGGTGTCCTTTTATAGCGTTCAGGGCATTCACCTCTCGCCGTTCAGGACACATTCCCAGGTTCGTGGGCTCGTGTAAACCCGTGTAGCGAACGCACCCTCCTTCTGTTCAACCAGGACGTCCAGGAAGGGAAGACGGCCATCACGGCTATATTCGATGGTAAATCGTAAACGGCTGTTGGTGTGGAAGGCTTGACGTATTTCCTCGATCTCCTCCCTCGTTCCTGCTTGGATGAAAGTGTCATCTATATATCTTACGTATATAGATGGCTTCCTAATGCTCCTAAAGACACACGCTCCTCCACCATGCCCATGTAAAAGTTCGCAACAGGACCCCGAGGGGATCCCATCGCTATCACCATCAATTTGTAAGTACATATGGCCATGGTGGTTAATGAAGGGAGCCTTCTTGGTGCATATTCCCAGCAGAGAGCGAATGCGTGTTCGGGGATATTCAGCGGGTCGGTGGATGGGGTCTCTGTAGACACGTTCAAGGATAGACCCCTGACGACTACGGCCTGTTCCCGACCTACGAAACCCACCTGTAATACCTGTTGACGACCCCAACCTGTCCCTGATAACCAGTTTTGCTTTTGATAACACCAGCCCGCCCGAAATTTCCGTTGACGACCTACAGCACGATGAACATTGGACAGCTGCTTTATAATACCAGCGTGCCAGAAAGAAAAATCATAAGGAGAATTGAAAGAATATTGTACAAAATCAATTCTGTGAATTCTGCCATTATTTTCAATAAAATAATAAGAATAAATAATAAGAATAATAATCACTCGAATTAATAATTAATCCTTAAATTTTTTTTAGTGCCTCTAAGAAATGTCCTTGTTCATGATAATTGGCAATTTTCAGACGTGAACTTCCTACAGCTCTGAGCACCTTTTCTCCTCAGGTGTCAATTCGGTTTTTCGAGACCTTTGAACAATTGGCAGACTGACGCTCTTCTGTAAATCATATTTAAAAAGATTGTAAAAACCAACACTTAAAATGAGGACAATCTTCCCCACCGACTTCCTGATTGCGTGTTAACTTCCAAAGAATTTTTAGTAGTACAAAATATTTCGCGTTTCTTTTGTTAGAATCGTTTGCTATGTAGCAGCAGCAGCAGATGTCACCTTGCTGTATATCAGCCTGCTCCTCTGCATGATGTTATATCTCAAAACTACCCGTCTGTCACTTCTGTTTCCTACATTGTTTTGTCATTGACATTAAATGTTCTTTCTGAGTCTTTGAAGAAGAACCCTGAGATACTCTAATACAAAATAGTTGTATAAATGTTCATGGGAGCCATAGGTGCGTTTGATCAATTTTAAACGCTTGTTATTTCGTTATTGTAATCTCATGTCCTGGTTCAGTTCAGCCAGTCTGATCGGAATGGTATTCTTGATGCACGTTAAAGTAATGCTGAAATAGAAAGGACAGATAATTCCGAATTAACTGATGCTTACAGTCACAAGCAAACCCATTTGGGTGCGCAAGGATTTGGAAGGAAATCAAGTTCTTCTTAGGAGAGAAAAACTAAACAGAAACAAAGATTGTTTCACATTTTATAACACATTTCTCATCATCTTCACATCCGAGGGTTATTAATGATTGAAGTCAAATCAGTAAGGTACAATAACGGAGGTCTTAAACAAATTCCTAACAAAATATTCCATGCCTCATTGTAGTAGGTGTCTCCCTTTCTCTGTGTCAATTTTTTTTTTATATAGAAAGTGGTTATATTTTTCGCATGTTCCTCTGTATTTTTTCCTATTTTTAAATGTTCTAAATGGAAAAGGCTAGTTTACATCCTTCATAAAATTACGGTCGTTTCAGACAAACTGAATCGTTTCGGGGGTAATAAAAATTGTCAGTGAATGAATTCGTCAAATGTCAGCAGCCTATTCATGGATAAGCGAGCGTTTTCCTGGTGTTCGCTTCCCTGTTATTTTCTGTCTCGTCTGTCAGGTAGTGTTCTGTGGAGAACATTTTCCATATACTGTCCAGTTCTCTATCCGGAAATCGAATGAGATCTGGTTTTAAACTGGGTCGTCTAAAAGATGTTTTATATTTCCTTCTGAATCCTTTTAATGATCAATAAAAGGAAGTGTTTGTGAACAAACCTCTTAAGCTTAAAAGTCAAGCTACGCAAGCTTTCCAAGATTTCAGACGAGAGAGAGACAGAGAAGAATTGAAGAACTATTTCCCCAATCCATCATTTTTTATTCTGGTCTTATGTAGCCTACAGCAAAAGAAATATAGCTTTAATATTTGTCACCGTTAAAGAAATATCTTGGGGAACGACATCGGTCTTTGTCGGATAAGAAATTTCCAACTTTTCTTAATTGAGATTTCCAAACCCAATTGTTGTTAAGATGTAAGAAAAGAAACGAAAGAAAGAAAAGGCTTGAGAAATAGATATGGCATTCAACCGAGCTTCTTCGACATCCCTTACGTTCCAGTAGCCTTCGTATGGATTCGAATGGATTCATCGAATACCCATTTTTTTAGTTTCATAAAAAAAAAAATATACGAATATGGTTTTCTTATTAATGGTATTGTGGAGGATTGAATTTTCTGTTTTTGCCAAATTCTTCAGTTGGTGAGAGAGAGAGAGAGAGAGAGAGAGAGAGAGAGAGAGAGAGAGAGAGAGAGAGAGAGAGAGTTGGTGGAGCGGTAGTTTGTGATAGAAACAACTGTGAGTGTAATTGAGGTAATATATATATACTTATATATAAATAAATTAAATAATATATTCTAAAATAAATATATATATTACTCATAATATAATTTTAATATAAACCATAGTATATTATATAATATTATAATTATATATAATATTTATTATGATAATATATATTATTAAATATATATATATATATAAGAATAATAAATTTATAAATAATATATAATTATTAAATTTTATAATATATTAAATATAAATAATATTAATTAAATATTTATAATAAATTATTATGTATTCTATATATATATTCGAGTGAGTGCTTTTTTTGGTTCAGGCTGCAGCAGAAAGTGAATGTGTTTTCGGCTGCCTGGACTTTTTTTCGTTTTTTTTATTATCTTTGTCTTGATTTTGACAGACCGCAGTTCCTCCTTAACCTTCCTCTGTCTACATTGCTCGCCACCTTAGCTGTAGATAAGGATTAATTGTCACCTTATTTTCCGGCATTCAGTTTTGGATTGCGGACTATTGCGTGGAACTGGATTTCGGATTGGATTGTTCTTCAAGGATTGTTACGATAGATGTTGACGACGCGGAACGAACCTTGATTGTGGAAGATTGTGGCCAAGGATATGGTATTGATATTGATGACGACGACTATGGCTGGACCTTGGAATTGATAGTGGAAACAAACTTCTTGGAAGATTGACATTCCTGAAGTTGACGACTGGAACGAATTTGGATTGAGATTGACTGCGGATCATAAGGATTGACGTGGAAGAACTGTGGCTCAAGTGCCATAGTTTGGAGTGCTGAAGGCACTAATCGCCTATAAGGCCACTTATATATACATTTCGTATAATCTTGGGTTGAGTTCGTTCATGTTAGGCTGTGGGTTCACTTTGGTTATTGTTTTTTTTTTTGTGTTTTGAATTAGGAAATATAGTGTTTAGGTATTTGAGTGGTTTAAATATCGTTTTATCCAAAAGTCTGGTTACAGATAACGTAAGTATAAAGTTGTGTAGTGAGGAGACTACTATTGTCTGTAAGGGGGATCAAGGGTGTGGGGGCTGCATTTTCACCCTTTTTCCTTCTACCCATTTAGCTTCAGACACCTACCTGGGGTGTCAATCGGTGTATAAGTCTCTGAGGACACCTCTCAGAGACAATAACATGTAAGAATTCATAGAGTTTATACATTACATTCCGAATTGAGGTTCTTTGAAGAAACACTTAAAAAATTCCAGAGAATAAATACCGTCACGAAAAGATTAGTTTATTCTGCTTATTCTAATTATTTAGGGCAACGCGATTATGAAGATGAAAAAGAGTTTATTAATATCCTGACACGACGGTCAAACAACAGTCCTACAGCCATTCCATTCTTATCCTTCGCTTTGTAAAGGTTAATATTCTTGTTTAATTTTAAATTTCGTCAATTTTAAGGTCACATTGTAAATAATTTTAGCTTTTTTTTAGTTCTTAACAATCAGTTTTTATGAATAACTTTATTTTTTTATATATTTCTTTTTAAATTAGCAAGTAAACTTTAATTTTATATTTTACAAATGTGAATTATTTTTTATATAACATACTGATGGTGTGTCAGGAGGAAACGAAACTTTTTTTAGAAACTCTTATTGATCTTCTGAGTTTCGGTAACCCTCTATATATATATATATATATATATATTATATATATATATATATATATATATATATATATATATATATATAGAGGGTTACCGAAACTCAGAAGATCAATAAGAGTTTCTAAAAAAAGTTTTCGTTTCCTCCTGACACACCATCAGTATGTTATGTATAAAAATAATTCACATTTGTAAAATATAAAAATTAAAGTTTACTGCTAATTTAAAAAGAAATATATAAATATATATATATATATATATATATATATAATATATAATATATATATATATATATATATATATATATCTTTATTGTTTTCTGCTTTGGCGGCTGTATTCAAACTAAACTTCTTCCCTGCCAGCAACGAAATGATTACCAATTTCCTTTCTCTTATCGAAATATTCTATATCTGTTTGGCAGACACGAAACAAATTCTCTCTCTCTCTCTCTCTCTCTCTCTCTCTCTCTCTCTCTCTCTCTCTCGTTATCCAAGTGAAATCGGTCTCACAAAGGTCATGCAGAACATCTAATATGAACATAGAACTGCCCACGGTAAGCCAAGTGTTCAACCCACCTTCGCCGGTTAGCCAGACATTACAGGATGACTCATTCCGCTTCCAGCTTATCGGGTGGGGGGAGGACAAACTGGCCCCCCCACCCCACCCCCACTTCTTCCCCTCCCCTCTCCCCACTCACAAACGCCACCATTCCGCCTTCGACAGCCAATAAAAAAAATCGCTTATCATTAGCATGAGTATTATCATTATTATTCACTAACGCCCTTTCGGCATCTACACCCAATTGCTCTTTATTATTTTTATTATAATTATTATTATTATTATTATTATTATTATTATTATTATTATTATTATTCCAAAAAGCTCTAGGAGGTCAACAACCGTACTTTCTGGCTTGAAGTCGATTCTCTTTGTATTACGTAGTTTCTGTCACTGAATCATTTGCGTTTCTGTCTGTATTCTTTCTCCATCATTAAGTAGCTTTTCTATATGATGGCCATTTAACCCCTGGTTTGGGAAAGGGCGCTGTATATCCGTGAGGCCTTCGTGGGATCAGTCAACGTGGCCTTCTGCTTTCTTTCCACTCGTGGCGCTGCTCATTCACTTAGAAGGAAGAGTTTTTTGTTGAGTTTTAGCGACACCGTTCCGGAATATTTCTTTTATTTTTTTCTGTTCGTCATAATTGGCGTTGGGGTATCAGACTCTTAGGACTTGGGTTCCAGCTTCTTTTGCGATGAATTGCCAATGCCCTGCTGCGCTCTCACTTGAAAGAACGGGGTATGTTCCCGTTGTGTGGAAGGAATATATATATATATATATATATATATATATATATATATATATATATATATATATATATATATAAGAGAGAGAGAGAGAGAGAGAGAGAGAGAGAGAGAGAGAGAGCTTTATCGACGTATTGAGGTCAATTTAAAATAGCAACCTACCTAAGCACCCCTTCACCCCCACCCCTCCAACATCATTTCGATTGAAATCCTTTCAATCATATTAAGACTTTCGTCATGTAAATGGTCACAATTCATCCCCTCTGTGACATTATTAATTATATCTTTCTTTACATTATATATATATATAGATATATATATATATATATATATATATATATATATATATCTTTCATGTTGGGAAGCGAAGCTGTAGGTATGCATAAACATTCCTATCTCAATGGCATTCATTGAAGCAGGAGTAAAATTCTACAGAAGTAAGAATGTTCGTAGCATAACAGAGTCCCTCACAGTACACGTAATAGACTTTGAAGCAACTGCCGTTCTCCACTGAGGGGGGACGCAATGATCAGCTTCATCAGTGGATACTGAGGAAGTAGAATGAATAACCGGCAGATCTCTTACTGGCAAGATGAAAAGTCACTGACGTTTAATGTGGTTTTTGGAATATATTAGATTCACAATGGGTTTTACATTTTATTTGTATAGGTTACAGCCGGCTGTAGGTATGCAGTGTGTCCACTAGACGTGGATTATCTTTGGAATTCCTGTATGACTCCGGAATGAGATTGAATCTTTTCCACCTCATGCACTACCAGCACAAAACTCTACCATACACTATGTATGACAAATATCTCTTATATTTAATGTTTTCGAGCAAATGACATGAATATTACTACAATGTGAGGAACTGTAAAGAAATGTTTGGCATGACGTCTTTTGTATATATGCAGAAGAATGCTTATCATGTCACAACACACACAAAATAGAGTATATATATATATATATATATATATATATATATATATATATATATATATAGATATATATATATGTGTGTGTGTGTGTGTGTGCGTGTGCGCGTGCATGTGTGTGTGTGTGTTTGTATGTTCGTGTTGTAAAGGTTCATATTCTCGTTTAATCTTAAATTTCGTCAATTTTAATGTCGCATTGTAAATAATTTTTTTCTTTAGTTCTTACAATATAATAATTTTTTTATGAATAACTTTAGTTTTTTACATATTCCTTTTTGAATTAGGAAGTAAACCTTAATTTTATATTTTATAAATGTGAATTATTTTTATATTACAGACTGATGATGTGGCAGGATGGAATGAAACACGTTGTCTTCAAATAAAACTCTTGTTTATAATATATATATAAAATATTATTATAATAATATTATATCACTAATGAGATATATAATATATATCATATAATATATGTATATATATATATATATATATATATATATATATATATATATATATATTTTTATTGTTTTCTGCTTTGGCGGCTGTATTCAAACTAAACTATTCACTGCCAGCAACGAAATGATTACCAATCTCCTTTTTCTTACGAAAATAATCTATATTTATTTTGCAGACACGAAACGAATTCTCTCTCTCTCTCTCTCTCTCTCTCTCTCTCTCTCTCTCTCTCTCTCTCTCTCCGGTTATCCAATGAAATCGGTCTACCAGAGGTCATGCAGAACATCTAATATGAACAAAGTTAGAACTGCCTACGGAAGCCAAGTGTTCAACCCATTCGCCGGTTAGCCACGCATTACATTCCGCTCCCAGCTTATCGGGGGGAGCACAAACCGCCCACCCACCCCGACCCACCAACGCCAACCATTCCGCTTTCGACACCCAAATAAAAGATTGCATATCATTAGCATGATTATTGTTTATTATTATTCACTAACCCCCTTTCTGGCGTCTACACCCAATCAAAATTGCTCATTATTATTATTATTATTATTATTATTATTATTATTATTATTATTATTATTATTATTATTATTATCATGGTTGTTGTTGTTGTTGTTGTTGTTGTTGTTGTTTCAAAAAGCTCGCATATCTAGGACGTCAACAAACGTACTTTCCTCTGGCTTGAGGTCGATTCTCTTTGCATTAATGTAGTTTCTTTCACTGATTCATTTGCGTTTCTGTCTGTATTCTTTCGCCATCATTAAGCATCTTTTCTATATAGTTGTAATTTAACCCTGGTTTGGGAAAGGGCGCTGTTTATCCGTGAGGCCTTCGTGGGATCAGTCAACGTGGCCTTCTGCTTTCTTTCCTCTCGTGGCGCTGCTCATTCATTAAGAAGGATGTGTTTTCTTGCTGAGTTTTAGCGACACCGTTCATGAATATTTGTTTTCTTCTGTTCGTCATAACTGGCGTTGGGGTGTCAGGCTCTTAGGACTTGGGTTTTCCACCTCATGTACTGCCAGCACAAAACTCTACCATACGCTATGTAAGACAAATATCTCTTATAGCTGATGTTTTTGAACAATTGACATGAATATTGCTACAATGTGAGGAACTGTAAAGAAATGTTTGGCATGACGTCTTTGGGATATATACAGAGGAATGCTTATCATGACACACACAGAAATATATATATATATATATATATATATATATATATATATATATATATATATATATATATATATATCTGTGTGTGTGGGTGTTTGACATTAAATCATTCTCCATAACAAAGGATGTCTATCGAGGAATACAAGAGAGCATTTACCGACTCATACTACTCAATGGTGAAAAACTTTTTATCGTGAGGTAACTTCCACACCGTCGGCCTCTTCATCCACCTACACAAACGTTCATGTCCAGTGAGTACGTCAAGCTCCTGTGAGTCTCTGTAGGTGCGTCAATAAGTGTGAGATGTTCAGAGTCAATCTCTGCAATTCATTCGTAAATCTAAATTCTCTCCCTGATGATAGTCTGCACAATATGAGAGAGAGAGAGAGAGAGAGAGAGAGAGAAATTTAGGTTGACCCTGAGCTCGCTTACATATTCTCTATTGTTAGATCTGAATTGCGTTTCCTATTCTTCTATTGCATAGGCACCATTTAAACACCATTTTGGAATAGCTGAAGTACTTTTATCATCATGGCGGTTGTCCTGCCCAGACCTCTCCTAATCTACGAAATACCTCAATTACAACTATGTAATCCCCTGGTTGGAGACAAATCCTTTAAATTAGGAAATCCCGAATTCCTAAGAAGAGACCTGCAAATTTTTCCTTGCGAGAAGATTCGTTTTAAATTCAAACTTGCAATCTTTTTGATGGAACCTCTGTCAAGATTGGTTCAAAATCTAAATATAACTGAATTCCATTTCAGGAAGTTATCTGGATTTA
>NC_087215.1:77474091-77492767 GCF_015104395.2 Macrobrachium nipponense | reverse complement strand
TCAGGATACTTTAAAGACGAAAGCTGCTTCACCGGATTAACTCAAATTCCTTTTCCAGGAAATCTGGGGAACAAATTCGTGTGGCACTTAAGAATAAAATGCTGGCTACGCCTATCTTGATAGAAATGTCATGTTCGTTCCCCAGATTTCCTGGAAAATGATTTTGAACTATGATGCATTTTCCACACCGTCGGCCTCTTCATTCAGTTACATTGAGGTTCATGATCTTTGAAATTCCTTCAAAATGAGAGAGAGAGAGAGAGAGAAAGAGAGAGAGAGAGAGATGAGAGAGAGAGAGAGAGAGATGTTGAGCTTCACCTCTTTTAGATATTGTTTGTTATTGGTCCTGAATTGCGTCGTCGTACACCTTCGGCTCCCTAGATGGGCTTTGACAAGGGGGCATTCTCTCCCCATACCTGTTTAAATACGTACACAGATGCCGTTGAATGTCAACTGACCTCACTCCCAATCGGTTGCACTGCCAATGAAACAAACTATAAACAACTTCTGTTATGCCGACGATATGGTTCTGATTTCCCCATCAGCGCAAGGTCTCCAACGACTCATTTGGCACTTGCCGCCAATAAGCAGAGGAATTTGCTATCCTATACAACGAAGCCAAGACCAAGTGCATGTCGCTGCTTCCGAGATCGCTAAGCATATTGCAGAACCACAAATGCTCCTCGGAAATCATCGGCTGGAATTCGTGCACGAATTTCCATATTTAGGTAACGTTATCACGGACGATCTGAAAGATACAGCAGACATAGAACAGAGGCGTCGTAAAGTATGTGCAACTGGCAACATGATTGCAAGGAGGTTTGCCTTCTGTCACCGAGACGTGAAACTGCTGCTCTTCCGCTCGTATTGCTACAGCATCTATGGGTGTTCCCTGTGGACGAACTATACCCGACAGACCATTAGAAGTATCACTGCTGTGCACAATGATATTCCGAGACGCCTTACAAACATTCCTCACTACCACTCCGCCACACAGATGTTCACAGAAAACCACCTTGACAATTTAGAAATCATTGTAAGGCGAACAATGTCCAGTCTGATCACCCGACTGCGAAACAGCAGCAATTCGCTCATGCAAAGCATCCTGAGTAGTGAGGCAAGAAGATCTAAATTGTAGGAAAGATGGGAAAATGAGGCGTTTGTTCCCTAAATGACTTAATCTCTGTATTGGCAAAATGTCATCTGCAGAATCTGTCATTATTATTGTATTGCTATGATTATTGTTATTACTGGTATTTTCCTTTTTTCATTATTACTGTGATTATGAAAGTACAATTTTGCTACATTCAATTTTCGTACTTAGCCTTCTGGGCCTGACTACGGTAACCACTTAATTTAAATATGTACATTCTTTTCTCTTATTGTTATAATTTTCAATGTTTTTTTTTAACTATTCTCAATATTATTACTGTTATTGCCATTAATTTTGCTTACCCATCTTTTATACTACTTCAGCAAGTGCAGATATTGCCAATTAATTTTTTTATCATGTTATAAATTATATATCTAGATTGTGTATGGTTATTGTCTATTCTTTGTATATTCTATGTATATGGCCTTCTGCTGAAAATATAAACTTACTATTGTTATTATTAATTAAAAAATCCTCATAGTAACATGAGTCTTAAAATAGAGAAACAAATCCACAGTTATGTAAATGTACATATATTCAAAATTAAAACTTTAAGGATAGCTTACGGAAATCTCTTCGGTTTACCTTATCAATCTCATTTGAATAACTGTGGATTTGTTTCTCCATTATTATTATTATTATTATTATTATTATTACTATTATTATTACACATCAAGTCTTTTGTTGTTTGCCTAATGCAGCTATGCTGACCAGTTCCATTTTAATTTCCCCTTGTTCATCTTCCTCTGAATAATAATAATAATAATAATAATAATAATAATAATAATAATAATAATAATAATAATAATAATAATTGGTAGGAAATACTTGTATTTTTTCATTTAACCAGACGCTATACATCCCTATGAACCTTATTTTATCTATTCAGGGAGTTGAAATTAAGGAATTCCTCGATTGAAAACAATGAAAAATAGTCCTTATTGCGCCTTTTAACTTCCACACTTATTGTCACCCCCCTGGAATGTTAAACTACCCCAAGGGAGATTGATTTACCCCAATCTGCCACGAGTTCTTTAAACAAAAAGCTAAAACCTGATCTTATCACAGGGGTTGCGACAAATGACTTTGAGCCGACATTGGATGGCGTCAGGAGGCTGACATGCAGTTGCAGGGCTCCCAGAAATATTACGTTCATCAACCCACTTCCTTCCTTTTATTTTAATTCCCCCTTTTGGAGTTTTATTTCTATTTCCACGCCAGATTTTAGAAACAAATGTCTTCCCTCACACCTCCACAACTATCTATGTTTATTGATTTATTTTGTCTTTTTTATAAGTGATATCTCTTCCCATATTTCCCTTTACCTCCTCTTACCTCTTCCTATTGAACACTGTATTCTTTGGAAGCTTGAATAACAAGTCAATGGTCGTGGGGCTTGTACTTTCGAATAGGTTTCATCTTTTTGAATAATAATAAT
Source organism: Macrobrachium nipponense (assembly GCF_015104395.2). Classification (NCBI taxonomy): domain Eukaryota; kingdom Metazoa; phylum Arthropoda; class Malacostraca; order Decapoda; family Palaemonidae; genus Macrobrachium; species Macrobrachium nipponense. Next base: position 77,490,176 of record NC_087215.1, on the reverse strand, counting down.
AAAATAATAATAATAATAATAATAATAATAATAATAATAATAATAATACGGACAGGACTATACATAAACACGAAAGGAAGGAGGGAGAGGACTACTAAGTATAGAGGACTGCGTCAACATTGAAAACAGAGCACTGGGGCAATATCTGAAAACCAGTGAAGACGAGTGGCTAAAGAGTGCATGGGAAGAAGGACTAATAAAAGTAGACGAAGACCAGAAATATACAGAGACAGGAGAAAGACAGAAAGAACAGAGGACTGGCACAACAAACCAATGCACGGACAATACATGAGACAGACTAAAGAAACTAGCCAGCGATGACAATTGGCAATGGCTACAGAGGGGAGAGCTAAAGAAGGAAACTGAAGGAATGATAACAGCGGCACAAGATCAGGCCCTAAGAACCAGATATGTTCAAAGTACGATAGACGGAAATCACATCTCTCCCATATGTGGAAGTGGCAATACGAAAAATGAAACCATAAACCACACATAGCAAGTGAATGCCCGGCACTTGCACAGAACCAGTACAAAAAGAGGCATGATTCAGTGGCAAAAGCCCTCCACTGGAGCCTGTGCAAGAAAACATCAGCTACCTTGCAGTAATAAGTGGTACGAGCACCAACCTGAGGGAGTGATAGAAAACGATCAGGCAAAGATCCTCTGGGACTATGGGTATCAGAACGGATAGGGTGATACGTGCAAATAGACCAGAGTGACGTTGATTGACAAAGTCAAGAAGAAAGTATCACTCATTGATGTCGCAATACCATGGGACACAGAGTTGAAGAAGGAAAGAGAGGGCAAAAAAATGGATATAAGTATCAAGATCTGAAAATAGAAATAAGAAGGATATGGGACTATGCCAGTGGAAATCGTACCCAATAATCATAGGAGCACTAGGCACGATCCCAAGATCCCTGAAAAGGAATCTAGAAAAACTAGAGGCTGAAGTAGCTCCAGGTCTCATGCAGAAGAGTTGTGATCCTAGAAACGGAACACATAGTAAGAAAAGTGATGGACTCCTAAGGAGGCAGATCCTGGAACCCCACACTATAAATACCACCCAGTCGAATTGGAGGACTGTGATAGAGACAAAAAAAAAAAAAAAAAACAAAAAAAAAAAAAAAAAAAAAAAAAAAAAAAAAAAAATAAAAAAAAAAAAAAAAATAATAACAATAATAATAATAATAATAATAATAATAATCCTTAAATTTTTTTAGCCTCTAAGATGTCCTTGTTCATATAATTGCAATTTTCAGACGTGAACTTCCTACAGCTCTGAGCACCTTTTCTCCTCAGGTGTCAATTCGGTTTTTCGAGACCTTTGAACAATTGGCAGACTGACGCTCTTCTGTAAATCATATTTAAAAAGATTGTAAAAAACCACACTTAAAATGAGGACAATCTTCCCCACCGACTTCCTGATTGCGGTGTTAACTTCCAAAGAATTTTAGTAGTACAAAATATTTCGCGTTTCTTTTGTTAGAATCGTTTGATATGAGCACCTTGCTGTATATCAGCCTGCTCCTCTGCATGATGTTATATCTCAAAACTACCCGTCTGTCACTTCTGTTTCCTACATTGTTTTGTCATTGACATTAAATGTTCTTTCTGAGTCTTTGAAGAAGAACCCTGAGATACTCTAAAACAAAATATTTGTATAAATGTTCATGGGAGCCATAGGTGCGTTTGATCAATTTTAAACGCTTGTTATTTCGTTATTGTAATCTCATGTCCTGGTTCAGTTCAGCCAGTCTGATCGGAATGGTATTCTTGATGCACGTTAAAGTAATGCTGAAATAGAAAGGACAGATAATTTCGAATTAACTGATGCTTACAGTCACAAGCAAAACCCATTTGGGTGCGCAAGGATTTGGAGGGAAATCAAGTTCTTCTTAGGAGAGAAAAACTAAACAGAAACAAAGATTGTTTCACATTTTTTATAACACATTTCTCATCATCTTCACATCCGAGGGTTATTAATGACCGAAGTCAAATCAGTAAGGTAGAATAACGGAGTTCTTTCTTTAACAAATTCCTAACAAAATATTCTATGCCTCATTGTAGTGGTAAATTTTTTTTATATATATAGAAAGTGGTTATATTTTTCGCATATTCCTCTGTATTTTTTTCCTATTTTTAAATGTTCTAAATGGAAAAGGCTAGCTTACATCCTTCATAAAATTACGGTCGTTTCAGACAAACTGAATCGAATGAATTCGTCAAATGTCAGCAGCCTATTCATGGATAAGCAGCGTTTTCCTGGTGTTCGCTTCCCTGTTATTTTTTGTCTCGTCTGTCAGGTAGTGTTCTGTAGAGAACATTTTCCATATACTGTCCAGTTATATATCCAGAAATCGAATGAGAGCTGGTTTTAAACTGGGTCGTCTAAAAGATGTTTTATATTTCCTTCTGAATCCTTTTAATGATCAATAAAAGGAAGTGTTTGTGAAACACTCTTAAGCTTAAAAGTAGCACTTTCAAGATTTCGACAGAGAGAGAGAGAGAGAGAGAGAGAGAGAGAGAGAGAGAGAGAGAGAGAGAGAGAGAGAGAGAGATAGAGAATTGAAGAACTATTTCCCCAATCCATCATCTTTTATTCTGGTCTTATGTAGCCTGCAGCAAAGGAAATATAGCTTTAACATTTGTCATCGTTAAAGAAAAACTAAGGCGAAGGAAAATTTGGAAACAAACAGTTGATGAGAAAAATGATTGAATCCAGAAATATCTTGGGGAACGACATCGGTCTTTGTCGGATAAGAAATGTCCAACTTTTCTTGATTGAGATTTCCAACTCGATTGTTGTTAAAATGTAAGAAAAGAAACGAAAGAAAGAAAAGGCTTGAGAAATAGATATGGCATTCAACCGAGCTTCTTCGACATCCCTTGCTTTCAAGTAGCCTTCGTATTCGATTCGAATGGAGAGAGAGAGAGAGAGAGAGGAGAGAGAGAGTTGGTGGAGCGGTAGTTTGTGACAGAAACAACTCTGAGTGGTAATTGAGGTGATATATATATATATATATATATATATATATATATATATAATACTATATATATATATATTTCGAGTGAGTGCTTTTTTGGGTTCAGGCTGCAGCAGAAAGTGAACGGGTTTTCGGCTGCCTGGACTTTTTTCGTTTTTTTTTTATTATCTTTGTCTTGATTTTGACAGACCGCAGTTCCTCCTTAACCTTCCTCTATCTACATTGCTCGCCACCTTAGCTGTAGATAAGGATTAATTGTCACCTTATTTTCCGGCATTCAGTTTTGGATTGCGGACTATTGCGTGGAACTGGATTTCGGATTGGACTGTTCTTCAAGGATTGTTACGATAGATGTTGACGACCGCGGAACGAAACCTTGATTGTGGAAGATTGTGGCCAAGGATATGGTATTGATATTGATGACGACGACTATGGCTGGACCTTGGAATTGATAGCAAATGACATGAATATTACTACAATGTGAGGAACTGTAAAGAAATGTTTGGCATGACGTCTTTTGTATATATGCAGAAGAATGCTTATCATGTCACACACACATAGAGTATATATATATATCTATATAGTATATTATATATATATATATATAATATATATAGATATATATATAGATATAGATATATATATTATATATGTGTGTGTGTGTGTGTGTGCGTGTGCGCGTGCATGTTGTGTGTGTGTGTTTGTATGTTCGTGTTGTAAAGGTTCATATTCTCGTTTAATCTTAAATTTCGTCAATTTTAATGTCGCATTGTAAATAATTTTTTTTCTTTAGTTTCTTAACATTAATTTTTTATGAATAACTTAGTTTTTTACATATTCCTTTTTGAATTAGGAAGTAAACCCTAATTTATTATTTTATAAATAAAGTGAATATTTTTTTTTATATACAGACTGATGATGTGGTAGGATGGAATGAAACGTGTCTTAATAAACTCTTGTTTTATATATATATATATATATATATATATATATATATATATATATATATATATATATATATATATATATATATATATATATATATATATATATATATATATATATATATATATATATATATATATATATATATATATATATATATATATATATCTTTATTGTTTTCTGTTTTGGCGGCTGTATTCAAACTAAACTTATTCACTGCCAGCAACGAAATGATTACCAATCTCCTTTTTCTTACGAAAATAATCTATATTTATTTTGCAGACACGAAACGAATTCTCTCTCTCTCTCTCTCTCTCTCTCTCTCTCTGGTTATCCAAATGAAATCGGCTTCTACCAGAGGTCAATGCAGAACATCTAATATGAACAAAGTTAGAACTGCCTACGGAAGCCAAGTGTTCAACCCATTCGCCGGTTAGCCACGCATTACATTCCGCTCCCAGCTTATCGGGGGGAGCACAAACCGCCCACCCACCCCGACCCACCAACGCCAACCATTCCGCTTTCGACACCAAATAAAAAGATTGCATATCATTAGCATGATTATTGTTATTATTATTCACTAACCCCCTTCTGGCGTCTACACCCAATCAAAAATTGCTCATTATTATTATTATTATTATTATTATTATTTACATTATTATTATTATTATTATATTATTATTGTTATTATTATCATGGTTGTTGTTGTTGTTGTTGTTGTTGTTGTTGTTGTTGTTGTTTCAAAAAGCTCGCATATCTAGGACGTCAACAAACGTACTTTCTTTCTGGCTTGAGGTCGATTCTCTTTGCATTATGTAGTTTCTTTCACTGATTCATTTGCGTTTCTGTCTGTATTCTTTCGCCATCATTAAGCATCTTTTCTATATAGTTGTAATTTACCCTGGTTTGGGAAAGGCGCTGTTTATCCGTGAGGCCTTCGTGGGATCAGTCAAACGTGGCCTTCTGCTTTCTTTCCTCTCGTGGCGCTGCTCATTCATTAAGAAGGATGTGTTTCTTGCTGAGTTTTAGCGACACCGTTCATGAATATTTGTTTTTCTTCTGTTCGTCATAACTGGCGTTGGGGTGTCAGGCTCTTAGGACTTGGGTTTCCACCTCATGTACTGCCAGCACAAAACTCTACCATACGCTATGTAAGACAAATGTCTCTTATAGCTGATGTTTTGAACAATTGACATGAATATTGCTACAATGTGAGGAACTGTAAAGAAATGTTTGGCATGACGTCTTTGGGATATATACAGAGGAATGCTTATCATGACACACACGAGTATATATATATATATATATATATATATATATAATATATAATTATATATATATATCTGTGTGTGTGTTTGACATTAAATCATCTCCATAACAAAGGATGTCTATCGAGGAATACAAGAGAGCATTTACCGACTCATACTACTCAATGGTGAAAAAACTTTTTATCGTGAGGTAACTTCCCACCGTCGGCCTCTTCATCCACTACACAAACGTTCATGTCCAGTGAGTACGTCAAGCTCCTGTGAGTCTCTGTAGGTGCGTCAATAAGTGTGAGAGTTCAGAGTCAATCTCTGCAATTCATTCGAAATCTAAATTCTCCCTGATGATAGTCTGCACAATATAAGAGAGAGAGAGAGAGAGAGAGAGAGAGAGAGAGAGAGAAATTTAGGTTGACCCTGAGCTCGCTTACATATTCTCTATTGTTAGATTTGAATTGCGTTTCCTATTCTTCTATTGCATAGGCACCATTTAAACACCATTTTGGAATAGCTGAAGTACTTTTATCATGGCGGTTGTCCTGCCCAGACCTCTCCTAATCTACGAAATACCTCAATTACAACTATGTAATCCCCTGGTTGGAGACAAATCCTTTAAATCAGAAAATCCCGAATTCCTAAGAAGAGACCTGCAAATTTTTCCTTGCGAGAAGATTCGTTTTAAATTCAAACTTGCAATCTTTTTGATGGAACCTCTGTCAAGATTGGTTCAAAATCTAAATATAACTGAATTCCATTTCAGGAAGTTATCTGGATTTACTTCCAAAATTTTCTTTTGCTAATCATTTGACCTACAATGGCAGATGTCCAGAGGAACTTGTGAGAGGGATTTGAACTTTAGAATCACTGACTCATGTGTCGGAGCTACGTGAATGATGAATCCCCCATCCCAAGACGCTGACTTATTCAACTCTTCTCTTATGTGGCCATGTTGACCAGTTCTACTTTGGCGTCCCTCAGTCACATTCGTTATGGAATACTTCCATCGTTTCGTTCAGAGACACCCTGTATCCATGTGGTCCTTCTTATCATTTATTCAGTTCATTTCAATGAACAAATTTATCGAATGAAAAACAATGAAAAGGGGGAGTCCATACTGGGCCTTCCTTCCAACGCTTCTTGTTACCCCGTTGGATGTTAAACTACACCCCGGAGGGTGGGGTGGTGAGGGCCCATTTACCCCCATATCTGCGACACCTGTTGTTCCAAACCGAACACAAAACCTTGATACGAGGGTATTGGGGACAACTAACTTTGTGACGCCACTGGCTGATATCAGGAGGCTGGAATGTAAAATGGGTTCACTGCTGAAAATGATGATCAACAATCTCTTTGCTTCGACTTCATTCCCCCTTCGAAACCTATTTGTATTTCATACAGTTTTGAAATGAAATAATGCCTTCCCTCCCTCACACCTCGGCAGTATATCAATGAGCCTTTAAATTAGCTTAAGCTGTCTCAAATGTTCTTCTTCCCTTAAACGCAGTTTTCAGACGTGGACGTAACTCGTATCATTTTGACTTTCGAAGACCTACAACTACTAGCAGCCTTTGGTGGTTCACTATTGCTCTTTAAGAAATGTTGTTTAATATGCTTGTTCAACAGAAAAAAATAAAGGCCATAAAAATAATGAAAGTCCCCATCCATGTCTAGATTTTCCACTGCATTCCAAAATCAAAACACCTTTTAGATGTAAAATAATGGATCCTTTGCGTTTCCTTAGTTATGATCAATGTGGGTATGAAAGAGCCGTCACTCTCGGTCAATATCAGATGGCTCCTGTGCATGATATCATAGCCTCTCAGCTACATGTCTGCCTGCATTTTGTTTTTTCTTATTGCATTGGTCATTGCTATCAACAGGTCTTTCTGAACCTTTACAAAAGAAGAAGAAGAAGAACCAGGATGGATATGCTGTGCTACAGAACAAGGGAAATAATCATGTTCTTGGGAGCCAGGTCATTCACTTTAGTTTGGTTTATCAATAATTTATTAATTTTTTCTTGTAGAAAACTGTAGCATGGACACTTTCGTAAACAATGAATGACATCAAAACTAATTAACCTGCAATTTGTATCTTGGACTTTCAACTTTGTTATAAGGTCTTCCGCATTTTTAATATTTGCCTTTGATATATTTCCTATTAGCGGATTTAAGAAAGATACTAACCCTTTTGACATAAGAAGCCGAGCCTCTCGAACTGATAATGGGTCTGATTGGTTTGCCTTCTTTATGAATCTTTACTGAGCCATACATAATTAAGGAAGAGTGGCATCAACTGCAGAGAATTTCTTGGATACTTTTTGGTGGGTGGGACTCAATATTCCTATTTCCCATCATGTTTTTATTAAGTTGATAAAGTTGTGCAAAGTTGATAAAACATTTATGCTCAATGGATGTTTTTATAGACAGGTTTTTGGTTTGGCAATGGGAAGCTGTTTATCTGCAACTCTCTCAAATATCTATATGGAATTTTATGAAAATCAGATACCTACCAGATATCATTACGTTCACTTTGACATGGTACAGATACGTCGACATAATACTATGCTTGTGGCCACGGGATCGTGACCTCTTGAATTTCTAGAACTTTGAATGGTCTGGTTCTATCCATAAAGTTCAAATTGAAATATAACAGAATAAAACTCTACCATTTCTTAGCACAGTCGTTATGAGAACCGGCAACGGATTTAAATTCAAAGTATACCGGAAACCAACAGCAGTGAATGCTTTCATTCATAATTTCTCAGGGATGTGTTCACGAGCATATAGAAATTGTGAGCCTGAATTCTTAGAAGAAGAAATTCAGAACATATATGCATCTATTGAAATTTGCAGGAGAATTGAGTTACCCAGGGTATTTTATTGTTAGTTATCTCCAAGTGCCGAAAAATCATTTTATTGTCAAGAAAGATCAAATAATCGTTTATGAAAAGATAAATGAAAGATGAACGGAGGAATGAGCGAAGAAGAATCTATCGATACAGTGACAATATTCTCTTCTTCAGTCCAGTCTAACTATTCCAATGCAGTATTTGAATTCTAATCATGAGCAGGATTGCAAAATTACAATATGTTTATCGCAATCATTGCAAATTAATCCATAAACTAAAGGAGTTGGAATTTTTAAATTTGCTGTTCTCTAATCTCTCTCTTATTGGTTATCCATCTCTGCGTTTCTTCTCTCAAAGTGGGATGCTTCCCCTGCTGGATCCCTTGACTTGCAACATCCATTCTCCCCCCCCCCCACCCCACCCCAGCCCCCCACCTAACGCAACATCCTGAGGGCTGAAGAGGACTCTTTCCCTTGTCACTATCATAAATGAATGAATTCTGAATAGAATGATTCACTAATTAATGAATGATCGACTCTTGTCTTAGCGTTTTCATCAAAAGAGAAAGATGACGACGGCGATGGCGATTTCAGGCTTCAGCAGTGAACATAGCTCCAGGAGGAGGTCTGGGAAGGACTCCGGATTCTCCAAGTAGCTGCTGGGATCTAACTTCTTCAGCGCCTCAGCAACTTCCCTGAATACCCTGTAGTTTGACACAGGACTGGAAAGTAAACTCCCAGTCTCTCTCTCGAGAGAGAGTTCACATAGGCAGGATGTACGTATGTATGTTCCACCTCTTCTCTTTAAAAAGTTATAATTTTTCATTACACCTCAGTTTTTACCCAGAAAAGTAGTGTTTCCAGATTGCATCACTAAACATCGACAAGCGATGATTTAAGAATTATGATGACATAAGAATTATGAAGAAAATCGTAATTATATAATAAATTGGAATAATGAGAGGGACATAGGAGGACTGGTTGTAGCAAAAGAAAAATCAATGGGATGAATAAATTTCTTCCACAATTAGATATGAAAGGATGATGGTGATAATGATATTGATGATAATGTAGTCTTAATATTCTCCCCCACCCCTCACCCATAAGACTTCATCTATCGAGGGGTGTGATAATGATAATGACGTCCACCGAATGATCACGTGAGCAACACCTGGCTACACGAAGATAAACCAAGAGAGAGATTAATATTCTTAATCTTTTTGCTTGTTATTTTCATATTGTTAGCCCTGCCTATAACTATTTTTGGCAGCATTGTCTTCCATGACATTTAAGCTATGAAACTGTATGAAAACACAAGATGATAAATTGATAAATGAAGAATGCACCGCGATTTCATGTAAGGCATGATGGAAATATTTCACACTAAGAATTTTATGTTTGTTTCACTATAAATATTTCAGCATTAAGTTAATAAAAGTGCATAATTTTCTATTATTATAATCCGTAAATCATTGCTTGACGACGTTTAGTATGGAATTGGGTGTAATGAAAGTCATAATGTTTGAAAGATGTTGGAAAATAGATGTTTGCTAACTGGACAAACTCTTCTCGAGAGGACTGAGCAGAGTTTCCAGCCTTGTGATTGGCTTATCAACAGTCAATCAGGAGGGTCGTAAGGAACGGCGCTAGGCACGAGATGCAGCGGGTGAAGTGAATCTACTATAGTGATTATGTTTCTCTCTCTCTCTCTCTCTCTCTCTCTCTCTCTCTCTCTCTCTCTCTCTTACGTAACTGGATGATGACAGCAAGTACTATACATAAGACTAAACTCTTGTTCACCCCGACATAGTACACATAGTACTACTGAAAGTCTCGGTCATCATCTTCCTTCGTCTCTCATAAACCAACCTGAGTCAACTACTGACGTGATTTATTTAAATGTAAACCGGTCCTTAACGAGATAAAAAAAAATCAACCGTTAAACCTCAGCGGTTTAAGTCAAACCGGATTCATCAAACCTCACGTCTGACAAAATTTGGATTTGGAGGTACAAAAGAGATATTTCTTTTCATATAAATAATATATTGAGGCATTGGTCTCTTCCTTTTCCTCAGAGAATCTACGGATAAGATGAGTTTTGTCAAGAATGCAAAAAGAAGGCGCATCAGATCTGTGTACTACTCGCTTCGAGATAATTGTTCGAGTCGAATTTGAGGCTCAATTCTTGTGCGAGAAATCATTTCTCTGTTCTCCTCCTCCTCCTCCTCCTACCTCCTCCTCCCACCTCTCCTCTCCTTCCTCCTCCTGCCTCCTTCCTCCTCCTCCTCTGTCAATCACTCCGTCGGGGGAATTTCCTTGCGAACAACTTTTAAAATAACAATTATTCGTCAAAATTTCGATCACGAGAGAGGAGTCACTTGCTTGCTCGGAAATGTTTACATTCCCGCCCTGACCTTCAGCCTACGTGCACAATGTCTCTCTCTCTCTCTCTCTCTCTCTCTCTCTCTGTGTGTTTTACCTTACCACAATGAATTTCACCAGAAATAATATTTGCATATATATGTATGTACTGTGCATTTTGTGATACGAGGCCATTCCCGGAGCAAGGGAAGGAAGACTTCCGAGGAATACTTGATGGTGAAAGACCTCCCGTCGGCCTCTTCATTCGGCTCCTCAGAGGTGCATGATCTTTGAAAGTCCTCTTAAGTCTTCATTTTGCCTCCGTGATGGGAGTCAGCTAAATATGAGAGAGAGAGAGAGAGAGAGAGAGAGAGAGAGAGAGAGAGAGAGAGAATTTATGATGAGCTTGAATTCATTTCGATGTTGGTTCTGAATCGCGTCTTCTGTTCTAAAAAATATGGACACATTTACACGCCAGAAAGGAATCGTTGTAATTCTTACAGAACTATTTCTAACCCAAAAAAAAAAAACCAAAAACATCCATTTATAACTCAATTATTCTCCTTAAGAAAATCCTGAATCCGCAGGAAAAGATCTGCCAATCTCTACAGCTCTGAGGAGATTTGTCGCCAGAAGAGCTGACACGGTCTCACACAAGAAGTTCTTGTGACAAATGAACGACGGACGATTAATTCTATTTTTCTCTTTAAGAGAAACTCTGTTAAGGTCATTTAAATGTGGTTGAATTCATGTTTATGGTGTCATTTAGTTTTAATTCTAACGTTTTCTCAGCTAATCCATTGATCTACTGGGACAGATTTCCAGAGGAACTTTTGAGAGGAATTTGAACTATGGAGTCAATGAAAAGGTCGTCAGTGCTGTTATAGGTAGAAGATCCCTCATCGTCAGGATCAGACTTATTACTCAATATCAAGTCTTTTATTGTCTGCCTACAGCAACTATGCTGACCACTTCTGTTTTAACTTTCCTTTGCCCCATCTTCTTCTGAATAATAATAATAGTAATAATAATATTTGGTAGGAAATACTTGCCTTTTTTTACATTCAACCAAACGCTATATATCCCTGTGAACCTTTTTATTATTCATATTATATATTCAGGGAGTTGAAATGAACGAATGCATCGATTGAAAAGCAAAAGGAATGGGAAATGGTCCTTATTGCGCCTCTTAACTTACACACTTGTTGTCACCCCCCTGGAATGTTAAACTACCCCAAGGGGGTGATTTACCCCCCATCTGCCACAAGTTCTTTAAACAAAAAGCAAAACCCTAATATTACCACAGGTGTTGCGGACAAATGACATTGAGCCGACATTGGATGACTTCAAGAGACTAAAACGCAGAAAAATATCCTCATCAACCCACTTCTGCCTTTGATCTAATTCCCCCTTTCGGTCTATTTTCATTTCAAGCAGTGTTAAATCAGATGCCTTCCCTTACACCTCCTCCTTCAGATCTGTTTATTATTATTTTTTTTTTAAATAAGCGAGATCTCCTCTTTCGGTACTTCCCTTTACCTCCTCATACATCTTCCTATTGGAACCTTGAATTACAATTCAATGGTCCCTGTGGGCTTGTTACATTCGAATAGGTTTCATCTGCTGAATATTAATAATAATAATAATAATAATAATAATAATAATAATAATAATAATAAAGAGGCATGATTCAGTGGCGAAAGCCTCCACGGAGCCTGTGCAAGAAACATCAGCTACCTTGCAGTAATAAGTGGTACGAGCACCAACCTGAAGGAGTGATAGAAAACGATCAGGCAAAGATCCTCTGGGACTATGGTATCAGAACGGATAGGGTGATACGTGCAAACAGACCAGACGTGACGTTGATTGACAAAGTCAAGAAGAAAGTATCACTCATTGATGTCGCAATACCATGGGACACCAGAGTTGAAGAGAAAGAGAGGGAAAAAATGGATAAGTATCAAGATCTGAAAATAGAAATAAGAATGATATGGGATATGCCAGTGGAAATCGTACCCATAATCATAGGAGCACTAGGCACGATCCCAAGATCCCTGAAAAGGAATCTGGAAAAAACTAGAGGCTGAAGTAGCTCCAGGACTCATGCAGAAGTGTGTGATCCTAGAAACCGGCACACATAGTAAGAAAAGTGATGGACTCCTAAGGAGGCAGGATGCAACCCGGAACCCCACACTATAAATAAATACCACCCAGTCGAATTGGAGGACTGTGATAGAGCAGAAAAAAAAATAAAATAATAATAATAATAATAATAATAACACCCCCAAATAGAGCAGAGGCTGGCAGACCAAGTCAGGAACATAAAGAAACGAACTGGCTCTCCCCAACACAGAAAGAGAAGAACTGGAAAGGGAAATGTCACACGACAACGAATTACGCGAAGACGAACTGAGAGACGATGCCACAGAAGACGACAGGGATGATGAGGTATCAAACAACGACACACGAAGAAAACACGACGCAGTAACAGAGAGGACGGAATGGGTAGAAAAGATTAGACAATGGATGTAGCCAGATACAGAGAGAACAAAGATAACCTCCATGAAAGCCTACAACACCAAGAAATTAAGGGAGAAAACAAGTGAGGTCAATGAAATAATGGGCATAATACACACCACCAGTATCACAGAAACAAATAACTTGGCATATGCAGGAGCAAGATTAATAGCAGAACTGATGAGGATTCGAACACCAACACCACCAGCACAACCAACCCAACAGAAACCAAAACAGCAATCTCCTTGGAAAAGGCACCTGGAAAAGCAAATCATGGTGATGAGATCTGACTTGAGTAAACTGAAAGAGATGGCAGAAAAAAGGCTAAGAAGCAAGAAAACAAGGGAGGAACTCAACGGGAAATACAAAGTACAAGAGAGGGGACTAAAAAACACAATAGAAGATGTAAAACAGAGGCTTAAGGCCAAAGCACATAAGATCCAATTGTACATGAACAGGAATAAGGGACACCAACAGAACAAACTATTCTGAACCAACCAGAAAAGACTATACAGCCAACTAAGAGGGGAAAACAGCCACCAAGAAATTCCTAAAGCCGAACCAAGTAAGAGACACTGGGAAAACATATGGAGCAATCCGGTATCACACAACAAACATGCAACATGGCTCCAGGAAGTCAAGGAAGAAGAAACAGGGAGAATAAAACATGGATTCACAGGCATCACGACAGACACAGTCAGACACCATCTAAAGAAAATGCCAAACTGGAAAGCCCCAGGTCCCGATGAAGTCCATGGATACTGGCTCAAAAACTTCAAGGCCCTACACCCACGAATAGCAGAACAACTCCAGCAATGTATCTCAAATCACCATGCACCCAAATGGATGACCACAGAAAGAACATCCTTAGTACAAAAAGACAAGAGTAAGGGAAATATAGTCAGTAACTACAGGCCTATCACCTGCCTACCAATAATGTGGAAGTTACTAACAGGTATAATCAGTGAAAGGCGATACAATTACCTAGAGGAGACAAGCACCATCCCCCACCAACAGAAAGGCTGCAGAAGGAAGTGTAGGGGCACAAAAGACCAGCTCCTGATAGACAAAATGGTAATGAAGAAACAGTAGGAGAGGAAAACCAACCTAAGCATGGCATGGATAGACTATAAGAGAGCCTTCGACATGATACACAAAAGACCAGCTCCTGATAGACAAAATGGTAATGAAGAACAGTAGGAGAAGGAAAACCAACCTAAGCATGGCATGGATAGACCATAAGAGAGCCTTCGACATGATACCACACACTTGGCTAATATAATGCCTGAAAATATATGGGGCAGAGGAAAACACCATCAGCTTCCTCAAAAATACAATGCGCAACTAGAATACAATACTTACAAGCTCTGGAATAAGACTAGCAGAGGTTAATATCAGGAGAGGGATCTGCTTCCAGGGCGACTCACTGTCCCCACTACTCTTCGTAGTAGCCATGATTCCCATGACAAAAAACGTACTACAGAAGATGGATGCCGGGCACACCAACACAAAAAAAGAGGCAACAGAATCAACCATCTGATGTTCATGAACGACATCAAGCTGTATTGGTAAGAGCATCAAGGAAATAGATACCCTAATCCAGACTGTACGGATTGTATCTGGGGACATCAGGATGGAGTTTGGAATAGAAAAATGCGCCTTAGTCAATATACAAAAAGGCAAAGTAACAAGAACTGAAGGGATAAAGCTACCAGATGGTAGCAACATCAAACACGTAGATGAGACAGGATACAAATACCTGGGATTAAAGGAAGAAGGGGATATACAACACCAAGAGATGAAGGACACGAGAAGGAAAGAATATATGCAGAGACTCAAGGCGATACTCAAGTCAAAACTCAACGCCGGAAATATGATAAAAGCCATACACACATGGGCAGTGCCAGTAATCAGATACAGTGCAGGAATAGTGGAACAATGGACAAAAGGCAGAACTCCGCAGCATAGATCAGAAAAACCAGGAAAACATATGACAATACACAAAGCACTACACCCAAGAGCAAATACGGACAGACTATACATAACACGAAAGGAAGGAGGGAGAGGACTACTAAGTATAGAGGACTGCGTCAACATCGAGAACAGAGCACTGGGGCAATATCTGAAAACCAGTGAAGACGAGTGCATGGGAAGAAGGACTAATAAAAGAGGACGAAGAAACCCGAGAACCAGGAAGAAAATACAGAGACAGGAGACTGGACACAACAAACCAATGCACGGACAATACATGAGGACAGACTAAAGAAACTAGCCAGTGATGACACATGGCAATGGCTACAGAGGGGGAGAGCTAAAAAAGGAAATTGTAGGAATGATAACAGCGGCACAAGATCAGACCCTACGAACCAGATATGTTCAAAGAACGATAGACGGAAATAACATCTCTCCCATATGTAGGAAGTGCAATACGAAAAATGAAACCATAAACAACATAGCAAGTAAATGCCCGGCACTTGCACAGAACCAGAAAAAAAAGAGGCATGATTCAGTGGCAAAAGCCCTCCACTGGATCCTGTGCAAAAAACATCAGCTACCTTGCAGTAATAAGTGGTACGAGCACCAACCTGAGGGAGTGATAGAAAACGATCAGGTAAAGATCCTCTGGGACTATGGTATCAGAAACGGATTGGGTGATACGTGCAAATAGACCAGACGTGACGTTGATTGACAAAGTCAAGAAGAAAGTATCACTCATTGAGTTGCATACATGTGACACAGAGTGAAGAGAAGAGAGGGAAAAAATGGATAAGTTATCAAGATCTGAAAATAGAAATAAGAATGATATGGGATATGCCAGTGGAAATCGTACCCATAATCATAGGGTTCAATTCCTGAAAAGGAATCTAGAAAAACTAGAGGCTGAAGTAGCTCCAGGACTCATGCAGAAGAGTGTGATCCTAGAGGAAGCAGGATAACCCGGAACCCCACACTATATTTATCACCCAGTCCAATTGGAGGACTGATACAGCAAAAAAAAAAAAATAATTAATAATAATAATAATTCGTTAATTTTCTCAGCTGTCTAAGACATCCTTGTTAACATAAATGGCAATTTTACAGACGTAAACTTCCTACAGCTCTGAGCACCTTTTCTTCTGATGTGTCCATTTGGTTTTCCAAGAAATTTGAACAATCGATA
>NC_087215.1:77466591-77469091 GCF_015104395.2 Macrobrachium nipponense | reverse complement strand
GATGGAAGGATTTTAGAAATTCCTACAAATTAAAAGCTTTTCAAAATAAAAAGTTGTTTTCAGTAATATTAATGTTAAGAGTTTAGTAATAAACGATTCTCCTAAAGATGTTCCTGGCTGCATCTATGAAATTTCTTGTAAAACTGGAAAATCACTTTCACAACGAATCCAACAGCACTAATATTCTGTGAGAACTGGCCAAATAACGAAGGCATTATTCGTACATATGAGAGATGTAGATCCTCCTATTAACTGGAGTCAACCAAGATCCTTAGTCTCGTGTAGCGACACAGTTCCAGGGAATATAATTGAATCTTGTTTGATCAAGTCAGATAATGGAAGTGTTTTAAATTTAAGTCTTGGCTTGTTTAAACGAGATGCCTTCATAATTAAAAAAGTAGTAGATAAATAAAAGTGAGCAACAAAATTAATAAATGGAGTTTTGTATTTGTTTTAGGACTGTATGGCTAAGCTTCAGTATCTCTTATGGTTAAATGTATGTTTTTGGTTTGTGACCGTGTGATCTCGGATCATCCTGGATTATCTCTGACTTTTTGCCCTTTTGACAATTAACCATCTGGTATTCTTGATCTTTTTCTTACCTTGTAGGCTTCTTTTCAACTGTGTCATTTATTCCTCGACAATGTCTGAAAGTGCTTGGTGTCGAATTTCTGACACTCATTTTCCTGTGTTATTCACTTATAATATATATAATATATATATATATATATATATATAATATATATATATATTATATGTTTATTTATTTATTTATTTATTTATTTATTTATTTATTTATTATTTATTTTATTTATTTATTTTATTTATTTATTTATATGTGTTTTTGTATTTCTAGAAGTTCTAATTGAAAAGGCCAGTTTCTCATTTCTCGTAGAGTCACAGGCATTCTGGATGGAATAAATATTTTCAAGGTCGTAATGAAAACTGCCAGAAATTGAACCCATTGAATTCCAGCAGCCCCATGGAATCGAATACAGAACAGAGGCCAAAGGTCAAGGACCGGGACCTACGTTAAGGTCATTCAGCACTGAAACGGAAATAATGGAATAAGTTTTCATCGATCCCTGTTGGGCACTCAGTTGAAATGAAAGAATCCCACAAAAGCATGTAACGTCTGTTGTCTTCTCTGAACTACCAGAAACATAAATGGTTGGTCTGTAAAGTTGTTGGACTCATCCTAGGACTTCAAGGTGGTTATACAAAGTATCCATGCTTTCTGCACTTATGGGATAGCCGTGCTGATGACCAGCACTACAGTATGTCAGATAAGAGTGGCCATCACGACTATGATTAAAACCAGGGTCACACAACGTTCTGTCCCACACTATGGTTGAACCGAACAAGGTATTGCTTCCACCCCTCCCCATCAAACTCGGTCTCATGAACTTTGTAAAGGCATTGGACAGGGAAGGTAGAGGATTTGCTTTCCTCTATCAAAAGTGTCAATAAAAAAGCATGGAGAAACTTAACCCTCTTACGCCGAAGCCCTAAAAATCAAAACCTCTCCTGTATGCCGGGGCCGGTTTGGAGTGAGCGCGGAAGCGGAAAAGATAATTTTTTCAGAAAATCACAGCGCGCTTAGTTTTCAAGATTAAGAGTTCATTTTTGGCTCATTTTTTTTTCATTGCCTGAAGTTTAGTATGCAACCATCAGAAATGAAAAATAATATCATTATCATATGTAAATAATGCGATATATGGTAGCGAAAAAAAAAAATCATAAATAATTGTATTCAAATCATGCTATGCAAAAAACGGTCAAAGCTAACGAGTTACTTTTATTTTCGTTGTATTGTACACTAAATTGCAATCATTGTGATATATAATACATAGTAAAACAATAAAAGCAACACCGGAAAAATATTATCACAAAATGATGTACGAATTCGTAATGCGCGGACGTAAAAAAATGTTGTTTTTTTTTAAATTCACCGTAAATCTAAATATTGTTCTAGAGACTTCCAAATTGTTTCAAAATTAAGACAAAGTATTGAATATTACGATACTGTAAGAGTTTTAGATTAGAATTGCAGATTTTCGACCATTTCGGACGAGTTAAAGTTGACCAAATGTCGAAATTTTTATATATATATTTTTTTATATGCACATATTTCGGAAATGGGAAAAGCTACAACCTTCAATTATTTTTTATTGTATTTTTAATGAATTTGCGCACATTTTGATATATGAAACTCTATAAAAAGGCTAATATGAAAAGGAGCAAATATTAGGATAATGCGATGTACGCATTTCGGAGACTTGCGGCCGCGAATCGGCGTGCGGAGGGAAGTTAAATATATTTTTCAAAAATTCACCATGAATCACAATATTGTTCTAGAGACTTCAAATTTGTTTCAAAATGAAGATAAATGACTGAATATTAACTAGGCCCGTAAAAGTTTGTTTTAGCTTGCAATTGCGTTTTTCAACTATTTCGGTAGAGTCAAATTTGACCGAACGTGGTTTTTTTTCTATTTATC
>NC_087215.1:77426591-77461591 GCF_015104395.2 Macrobrachium nipponense | reverse complement strand
GCATTTTTGCACTGTTCATTTCTCCTTATATCTTGGAACTAAAATACTACGTACATTTATCAAACCCTGCCATATCCATGATCATTTGTTTGTCTTTTCTTGTTATTGATATTTTTTTCTATAGTGGTATCATATGTTTAATCATTCCTACATAAAAAGAAAAATATTGCATCTGTTTATTTAATAACTGCACTGATTTTCATGTATTAAAATTGGAGTTCAGAAAAGTCAAGATTTTTTTCCCTAAACTTTGATAACAAAATATTTAAATTATGTTTACAGTGGTACCTTGACATAAGAAAGGCTCAACTTATGGAAAACTCGAGATACGAAAGCAAATACGAAAAATTTTACGGCTGTACATACGAAAATTGCTCAAGTTATGAAAGGTTGTTGCTGTAAAGTCCCGAGATTTGCCCGGACCACCGAGAACAATTTTAAAACTAGCGCCCCGCCAACTGAGTAAACTCGACACCATCCTCCCTCTCTCCCATTGGTTCCGATGCTAGTCACCCCACCCCATAAGATCCTGCTCTCCTATTGGTCAGCATCTAACCCTTGTGCTTTATGTATTCTATTGGTAAAAGGATGCTGTAAATTGAAAAACTTATTCATGCGATACATTTAATAATAAAAAAAACATTAGGTAAAGATAGAAAAAGAATAGAAATGAACGGTTATTATACTGTTTGGTAGTTTTAGTAGTTGAAGAGACAGATAATGAAAATTTATGGCTTACTGTGTACTAGGAAAAGTGATTGCTTGGCGATCGTTCGGTACTCGTAAGTGCTGTATGTAAACAGAAGTTTGGAAACTTTTTTTCTTTAGTTTGTATATTATAGTTAATGATTAATTAATAATTATTTGAAATGCGTACATACTGATTATTTATACATTTTATTGGCATTTTCTCAGCTTTTAGCTTCTTAGGTTTAGATGTCAGAATCATAGACTAGGCTACGTAGCACCGCTGACATAGGCTAGGTCCTAATATATCATATGCAGTAAAAATGGGGTTGAACATTACAGGCAGTTGAATATTACTCAAGTATGTACAGTATTTTGCCTTTTTGGAGTCATATTTCTTCCGTTGGTTCTGCGTTGTAACCCTAGAACATGTGTTGTAGGCCTGGAAATATAATTTACTGGGGTGTTTTTGTAAGGCTTGGAACGGATCAGGCATTTTACATGTAAAATGTTGTTCAAGATACGAAAAACTCATGATACGAAGGGCCAGCCTAAGGCAAACGGATTAACCCTTAAACACCGACATGGACGTATTTTTTACGTCGAGATAACAAATTGTATGTCGGGTGCCGACTGGACGTATTTTACGTCGACATACGAAAGTTTTTTTTAAATTCGCGGAAAAATACTTATAGGCCTACCAGCCTAAAACTTTTGAATCACGCGCCTTGGGGAATGCTGGGAGTTCGCGGATCAAGGCCTTGTTTTGTTTTGAAGCGTGACCCAGGTGCGCATGCGCGATATCCCTTCTTCTCGCTCCAGCCAGCATCAGTAGCGCACCATCCGAGAGCGATCTTTCGTGAAAAGCGTGTTTTTCTGGACTTGTGCGAGACTTTGAGCATTTGTATTGCTACAGGACATTCCTAGATATTTGTCTCAACGACGTGTGAACCGTGAAAGGCGCGTTTTACCCGTCGGAAGGGATCGTGTAAGGCGAGTTTTGGACCTGGATGCTGGCGAGGGGCCAAGCACCCAGCATGACCCCGCGCCTCAAGGCCGTTCTGTGCGGCCACGTGTGGCTGAAAGTGTTTCGGGAACACATCGTATGCCTTTGGTCACCCCTAGAAGCATGTGGGCGTCCTTAGGGGCATTCGTAGGCATTTGGGAGGCCTCCAACCAAGGGACATAGACGGAATATCTTTCGGAGCTTGGAAATCGGGAACATGTCGCAAGTCCTCATTTTGATGGCGGATGGTCATCGAGTGATGAGGACATCAGTCCGATGAAAGTGAGGATGAATATTTGCCCCCAATGTCCGTTCGAGGCTCACATCCCGAAAGTGAGCTCGAATTCAGTGCATACGAGGGGGAATCTGAGGAGGAGGGGGAGGGTGGGGATACGGGCTCAAGTTTTATCGCAGAGGACGATACAGAAAGTGAGGGCCTAAGTGAGGGTGATGGGCCAACGGGGGGGGGGGTAGTGTGCATCGTGCCCGCACCCAAGGTGAAGGTCGGTCGTCGGAGAGTGACGAGGGGTGGATGGAGGATCCCACCCCTCCTAACATGCACCCCTTCACGGCAACCCCTGGGATGACCGTACCAGTACCCCTGACTGTTTTGGGGTTCATCCAGCTTTTCCTGACGCGGGAATTGCTGGAATACCTGGTACACGAGACGGTGGACTACGCTCGGTACTGCCGGTATGAGCTGAAGACGACCTTGTCGTATTACTGGCGGGGTTGCAACCTCATTGACATGGCACATTTTTTGGGGCTCCACATTTATTTTGGTTTGACACCTGCTGTCGACGTCAGGCAATATTGGAGGAGAAATTATTTTTTATGTATGCCGAATGTGCCTGGCGTTATGTCCCGTGATAATTTCCTGGCGATGGACAGGTACTTCAACGCCTTCAACCGAAGGGCCATACCCCGGAATAACAGTGATCGCCTCATTTTAGTGCGTACAGTGTTGGATTATATCCGTGAGCGGTGTAGTAATCTCGTGATTCCTGGAAAGAACCTGTCTTTGGATGAGGGGATGATGCCTTACAAGGACGTCTTAGTATAAAAGTGTATAACCCCAAGAAGCCAAAGAATATGGTGTGAAATTCTTTCTCATTACCGAGGCCAACACTGGAGTACGTTGTGGACTTTTCAGTGTATACCGGGGTCTTCTCCACGCTGCGTGACACTGTATTCAACCTTGTGGGACGTTTCCGTAACCAGGGATATCACCTGTTTATGGATAATTATTATAACTCGGTATCCCTGGCCCAGGAACTGTATTGAAGCAGGTGTTCACGTCAGTGGTACCCTTCGGTTGGTGCGTGGGGCCCCCGAATGTCTCAAGAGGTTCGCTAGTCATCCACAACACCTGGCAAGAGGAGAGACAGAGTGGCGGCGGAAGGGCGCTGTCTTCGTCATCTGTTGGAAGGGTGTCCGACTTGTCCCCATGATTACGACGAGTCATGAAACCTATCCAAGAAGAGATCGTACAGCGGAAGAAGACACGTCGACAGGGCCGAGTTGTGTTTGAGGAGTTTCGTACGAGCGGCCTACTGTCATGGGGGGCACTACACACGGCACATGGGAGGAGTTGA
Organism: Macrobrachium nipponense; assembly: GCF_015104395.2. Taxonomy (NCBI): domain Eukaryota; kingdom Metazoa; phylum Arthropoda; class Malacostraca; order Decapoda; family Palaemonidae; genus Macrobrachium; species Macrobrachium nipponense. Next base: position 77,458,303 of record NC_087215.1, on the reverse strand, counting down.
TCTCTTTGATCACTCATCAGACCTATCCCTTCGCCGAGGAGAACCAGAAGGTGGACACAGAAGCTCCTCAATACATCCTTCAGTTGGCCCTCCAAAATGCCTACATACTGTACTGTGGGTACCGCGGTGACAATCTTCCGAGGTTGACCCACATACAGTTCCTAGAGGTAGCCGGGAATGCCCTCATCAACTTCGATCCCGATGAGTGGCCTTCCATAACTGACCCCTGCCCCGAGCTGCAGATCTGCCCCTAGAGGAAAGGGCAGATAGGAGGGCCAACTTCGCTCGACCTGCGCCGCCCCTGCTGACGACGCCCTGCTGACGACGCCCCTGCTGACGACGCCCCTGCTGCCGCCGCCCCTGCTGACGACGCCCCTGCTGCCGCCGCCCCTGCTGACGACGCCCCTCTTGCTGCCGGCCCCGCCATCACCGCTTCTCGTCGGGTAGTGGACCCTGCGTGTCGGCTGCAGCCAGGGGAACACATACTGGAGGCCTTAGAGAAGGGCGAAGGCAGAAACGGTGCCGGTGTGCCATATGAATGGCAGAAGGAGAGACACCCGGTTTCTTCTGTCGTCTCTGCAAAGTTGCTCTTTGCAGGATAGGGGAGTGTGACCGAAAGTACCACACTAAGGTCATGTATTGGAGCGCGCCCCCTAAACCGACAGCGGAGGGCGCACGGGGCCGCCGGTCCCATCAGCAGTAAGGGAAGCGCGTCTCCCTCCTCCACCTGTACCTCGTCATGTCGAGTGGAAAAAAATGCAAGACTCTTCAATGGAGGAGGGAGAAAACAAGAATAGAACGAAGAGTCAGGATTACGAGTGAGTATTCTGCATTTATTTTATATTTAGTTTTATATTTATTACAATTTTTTATATATCTGAATGTGTGCATGATAAAATAATAATAAGACATTTCATTGTAATGCGAAAAGAGAAGTGTCACCTGCATTCCTTTTATTTATGTATTGTACCAGAATCGAAGAATGTAATATATATATTTTACTATAAAAAAAATTATTGATATATATATATATATATATAATATATATACAGTATTATATATATATATATATATATATATATATATATATATATATATATATATATATATACATATATATTATATATATTATAAAATATTTTTGGGCCCTTTTTTTTTGTAAGCAAATTACTTACAGTCTAGTAATATTCAATCATTTACCTTCACTTTAAAACAAATTGCAAGTCTCTAGAACAATATCTCGATTTATGGTGGAATTATTTGAAAAAAATATTTTTATTCCCTCCGCGCGCCGATTCTCGGCCGAAAATATCCGAAACGCGTAGGTCACATTCTCCTAATATTTGTGCCTTTTCATATTACGCTTATTTTATAGTTTTTATATATGTAAATGTGCGCAAAAACATGCACAATATAACAAAAAATATTGGAAGGTTGTAGCATTTATAATTTTTGAAATATTTGCATATAAAGTACGATAAGTACGAAAAAAACTACGATCGGTCAACTTTGACTCAACCGAAAAGGTCAAAAAACGCTTTTATAACATAACAATCTTACAGTTTAGATTATTCAATCATTTATCTTCATTTTAAAACAAATTGCAAGTCTCTAGAACAGTATCTCGATTTATGGTGAATTTTTGAAAAAAAAATATTTTTTTTCCCTTCCGCGCGCCGATTCTCGGCCGAAAATACTCCCCGGAAAAAACGGGCGTTAGGTTCACATTCTCCTAATATTTGAGCCTTTCATATTACGCTTTTTTAAAGATTTATATATGGAAATGTGCGCAAAACCATGCACAATATAACAAAAAATTTTGGAAGGTTGTAGCATTTATCATTTTGAAATATTTACATATAAAGTACGATAAGTACGAAAAAAACTACGATCGGTCAACTTTGACTCAACCGAAAAGGTCAAAAAACGCTTTTATAACATAAACATCTTACAGTCTAGTAATATTCAATCATTTATCTTCATTTTAAAACATATTGCAAGTCTCTAGAACAGTATCTCGATTTATGGTGAATTTTGAAAAAAATATTTTTTCCCCTCCACGCGACGATTCTCAGCCGAAAATCTCTGGAAACGCGTAGGTCACATTCTCCTAATATTTGAGCCTTTTCATATTACGCTTTTTTTATAGTTTTATATATGGAAATGTGCGCATAAACATGCACAATATAACAAAAAATATTGGAAGGTTGTAGCATTTATCATTTTGAAATATTTGCATATAAAGTACGATAAGTACGAAAAAAAACTACGATCGGTCAACTTTGACTCAACCGAAAAGATCAAAAAAACGCATTTATAACATAACAATCTTACAGTTTAGTAATATTCAATCATTTATCTTCATTTTAAAACAAATTGCAAGTCTCTAGAACAGTATCTCGATTTATGGTGAATTTTTGAAAAAAAATATTTTTTTCCCCTTTTTTTCCCCTCCGCGCGCCGATTCTCGGCCGAAAATCTCCTAAACGCGTAGGTCACATTCTCCTAATATATTTGAGCCTTTCATATTACGCTTTTTTTATAGTTTTATATATGGAAATGTGCGCAAAAACATGCACAATATAACAAAAAATATTGGAAGGTTGTAGCATTTCTCATTTTGAAATATTTGCATATAAAGTACGATAAGTACGAAAAAACTACGATCTGTCAACTTTGACTCAACCGAAAAGGTCAAAAAACGCATATATAACATAAAAATCTTACAGTCTAGTAATATTCAATCATTATCTTCAATTTAGAACATATTGCAAGTCTCTAGAACAGTAGCTCGATTTATGGTGAACATTTGAAAAAAATATTTTTATTCCGTCCGCGCGCCGATTCTCGGCCGAAAATATCCGAAACGCGTAGGTCACATTCTCCTAATATTCGTGCCTTTTCATATTAACGCTTTTTTTTTAGAGGTTTATATATGGAAATGCGCGCAAAAACATGCACAATATAACAAAAAATATTGGAAGGTTGTAGCATTTATTTTCATCTTTGAAATATTTGCATATAAAGTACGATAAGTACGAAAAAAACTACGATCGGTCAACTTTGACTCAACCGAAATGGTAAGAAAACGCATTTGTAACATAAAAATCTTACAGTCTAGTAATATTCAATCATTTATCTTCAATTTAAAACATATTGCAAGTTTCTAGAACAATATCTCGATTTATGGTGAATATTTGAAAAAAAATATTTTTATTCCGTCCGCGCGCTGATTCTCGGCCGAAAATCTCGGAAACGCGTAGGTCACATTCTCCTAATATTTGAGCCTTTTCATATTACGCTTTTTTTAAAGTTTTATATATGAAAATGTGCGCAAAAACATGCACAATATAACAAAAATTATTGGAAGGTTGTAGCATTTCTCATTTTTTTTATATTTGCATATAAAAAATTTTTTTTAACAAAAATTCGACATTCGGTCAACTTTAACTCGTTCGAAATGGTCAAAAACTGCATTTGTAAGCTAAAACTCTTACAGTATCGTAATATTCAATAATTTTCCTTCATTTTGAAACAAATTTCAAGTCTCTATAACAATATTTCGATTTATGGTGAATTTTTAAAAAAATTATTTTTTTACATCCGCGCGCTACGAATTCATGCATCATTTTGTGATAATATTTTCTCTGTGTTGCTTTTATCGTTTTACAATGTGTTATATATCAAAATGATTGCAATTTAGTGCACATTACAACGAAAAAAAAGTAACTTGTTACCTCTAACCGTTTGGCGCACAGCGCGATTTGAATACAATTATATATGAAATTTCGTTTTTGCGCTATCATATATCGCATTATTTATATATAGATATATATAATTTTTTTCATTTCTGATGGTTTCATACTAAACTTCAAGCAATGACACAAAAAAGGAGCCAAAATGAACTCTTAATCTGAAAACTAAGCGCGCTGTGAGTTTTTGAAAAAAAAAATTTTTCCGCTTACGCGCTCACTCTCAAACCCCTCCGGCACACGGGAGTCATTTTTTATTTACCGCTCCGGCGTTTAAGGGTTAATTGTGGAAATCAAATATCACATAAAAAAACTTAAACAACAACAAACAGTTAATATAAGAGTGTTTGTTAAAGGGCGTGCTATTCCCCTTTTCAAGTAATCTGTGACCTGGAGTAATGACAAGGTTTCAAAGTACCAAATTAATATATATATTATATATATATATATATATATATATATATATATTTATATATATATATATATATATATATATATATATATATATAGCATTCTAAGTATAGCGGTTACTAGTAACTCGAACAATATGAGACTGTTGTAGGAGGAAGAACATCTCAGGTGTAAAATACATTTATTGCGACGTTTCAAAACTCAAAGGTTTCATTTTCAAGCTATAAAGTCAGAAAACAATAAAAAATATCATTAAAAGTCCTAAAATACAAATACGTACAAGACATAATACATTATAAATAACAAGATAAAAACTAGTTGTAGCAGAACCAACCATCAAGAGAGAAAGGAAGAACGGAAGTCAGAAAGAATAAACCAGAAATGACAAAAGGCAACACTCAAGTAAGGTAAAGAGTTGTCGAGGAAGACTGCTCAGTGTTAATTGAGGAACAAGCTGTTTAATAAACAAGGAAACTCCAGAATTATCAGTAGTTTGTTACTCTGTGCCCGTCCCAAGATTTCACAAAATTTTTGTACTGTACATTATGTTTGCATTTATTGGCGTGTAGTCTGATGTTAAAAAATTCAGGATTAGTAAGTTTGTTACCAGTTTGATAGCTAACGCCCTTAGTAACCTGTGTCAAAGGGTCAAGTTTATCCTTGAATTTAAACAAACTACCTAAAAGTAGGTGGATTAGTTAGGATGATATTAAATCTGATAACTGGTATATAATTAAATATGAGTTTTCTTAGTGCATCATAGAAATTTTTGTCATGGATTAAAGGTACATTTGTATAAAATGGAAGCTTAGGCACAGTAGGTAGGGATACTTTTGGAATAAAAACGTTATTAAGTAGTTTAAAACATACCTGAAAAAATGTGTAGTGGGAAAATAATTGCTTCTAAAATATTGAAGTAAAAAGTTGATTTCTTCGTGAAAAAACTCCCAACTAGATGTCAGTGAGAAGGCATGATAAAGTAATGTGGATAAAAAAGTTTCATTTAAAGCCATAAAAAGTGATTATAAAAATTTGAACCTAGCCTTGTAAAAGTTCTCTTCCTGTAAACTGAAGTGTTAAAAAGATCATATTGTCGTAAGATTAAAACATCTAAGAAAGGTAGTTTATTATTACTTTCGGACTCCATAGTAAATTTTATATTTGGGTGTGCTCTATTAATAAAATCAACAAACCTTTCAGTGCCATACTTGGATTTAAAAAGCGCAAAGGTATCGTCAACATACCTTTAGTAGAAGAGCGGATGGTAACTCAAAGGACAGGTGTCTGAAAAATGCTCCTCCAGGGAGCACATAAAATGCTTGCAAATATTGGCTCTAATGGAGAACCCATAGCCATACCATCTATTTGAGTGTAACCATTTTTATTAATTCTAATATATCTGATTTTAAGAAACTATTGCAACTGGCAGTGCAGGACACTGCCTTCATTTTTAATAATAAGTGTTACTTTCATCTTTTCAATTTTATAATTTTCTACTGTAATTTTATACATTACGAACTGTTTGCTATATTTGTAGAAGTCACAATTACTTTGAGTTTCTAAAAGCAAGTTTATTTTTTATCAAAGATAAGTATGCACGTGAGTTTAATTTATCTTTGTCGTGTAGTCTTTGTAGAGTGTTGTCCAAATAGCTTAACATGCCTCTGTTATGACTCTTCCAGGAACTTTGGGCGATATAGCCACACTCAATTTTATATCTTGGTAAGACCCCTGGGAGCTAACTGTATTTCTTTTAAAAGCCATAAATGAGAGTTTTTCTCACTTCAAAAACGAATCATTGACCCAATATTCTGTTTCGTTTTTTTTTTTCACTGTTACACTGGCTGCAACGGCACAGTCTAAGCATATATGGTTCATTATCAGATATTCCCTCATCACGTCTGAACAGTGTAGCTGTCACCGTCATTGGCTGCCAACTTAAGACTGACTACTTTGTTCAGACCGGGCAGTAACTTGAGTTAGCAGTCATTTTTTGGAGTCTCCTCCTACTCAGACTCAGTTCTTATCGTACGACCACGGACCTAGACCGTTTCCGTTTCAATGATGGATGACCTGACAAGTCCCAAATTTTATATATTTAATTCAATTCAAGAGAGAGAGAGAGAGAGAGAGAGAGAGAGAGAGAGAGAGAGAGAGAGAATTTGAGTATACAATCGCTCGAATGTAAAGCAAAATCCTTTCGGCATGGTTCGGGATACGAAAAGGAGCAAAATCATTAAATTTACGCTTACTTCTCATAGCGTCCTCAGTTTGGTCGCTTAATATTCGTTTCATGGTTTTTAAAATAATAATAATAATAATAAAAACAATAGGAAAACTTTTTCTTGCAGGATAGAAACAATCATGTAATCGGTGTCTGCTATATGATTATTATTGCACTACCTTATGATCATTATTAATTGCTTTAACAGCAGCGGTTGTAGTAGTAGTAGAATAAAAGTACCGCTGTACGTTAATTATAGTATTATTATTGATAGTGTATACTGAATTGTTGCTATCTGTCAACCTAATATTACGTAATGATTAGAGCCACCTTTTCTAACCCAGCATGGCTGGAATAAAATCTTGATCTTTAGCAATTTGCCTTCAAACTTCATTCTTTCATATTTTGTCATCTTTTTGTCTCACTACTGATTTATATGGATTTTTCACTGGGCGACAACTTTAGTGGGTAGCGTTTTAGATCAATTCACTATATAGAAAATAACTTAACAACATAAAATAAGAAACATTCATAATTCAGTTTCATTCTTGATGAGGCTGATCTGACAACTCACTTCCTGTAGTTTTCTCTCATCGATTTATATTCAGAAATGTGACCTTTAATATGATTTCATTTTCATCTTATATCTATAACCTGACCATTACTTACTTCGAATGTCATACCTATGATATTATTTTCTTGCCTTTTTCAGGCCTGTCGACAAGCTTTCAGTCAATCCTCTGGAACATTTACCAGTCCTAATTATCCTAACAACTACCCATCTTCGACCACCTGCACTTATATAATTAATACTGGATCCAAGATTTCAATAACTTGTCAGGATTTTGTTCTTCAGGGAAAAAGTGCCTCAGGCCCTTGCCTAGACTTCTTACAGATCAGTGATAGTAACATTCTGTCAACTAAATACTGTAGCACTACAGGTCCACAGAGCTACGTAACCAACACCCCTAATGTCAGAGTCATTTTTACGTCTGATTCTAGTATTAACATGCCTGGGTTCAGTTGTACTTATCGAAATATTAACACAACAACAAAATCAACAACAAAACCAACAACAACAACAAAACCATCAACAACAAAACTAACAACAACAAAACCAACAACATCAACAACAACCACAACAAAACCAAAAACATCAACAGCAAAAACTACATCAACAACAACCAAAAAAACATCAACAACAAGAAAACCATCAACAACAACATCGACAACAACAAAACCAACAACATCATCATCATCAACAACAACAACAACATCAACAACAGCAACATCAACAAAACCAACAACAACAACAAGAACAACAAAACCAGCAAGAACAACAAAACCAACAACAACAACATCATCAACAACAGCAACATCAACAACAACAAAAACCAACAACACAACATCATCATCAACAAGCAACCAACTAACACAACAACCAACAGCAAAACAAATCAACAACAAAAACACAGCAACAAAACATCAACAACATCATCAACAAAAGCAACATCAACAACAACAAAACCAATAACAACAACATCATCATCAACAACAGCAACGGCAACATCAACAACAACAAAACCAACAACAACAACAGCAACATCAACAACATCAACAACAACAACAACAAAACCAACAACAACAAAAAAACCAAGATAAACAGCAACATCAACAACAAAACCAACAACAACAACAACAAAACCAACAACAACAACATCATCAACAACAACAAACAACAACAAGAAAACCATGAACAACAACAACAAAACCAACAACAACAACATTAACATCAACAACAACAACAAAACAATCAACAACAACATCATCAACAACAACAACAAAATCTACAACTAACTCTAGTACTGCTGTCCCAGACTTGCTGCAAAATGCTCTGAATGCATACAACAGTGGCTCTTGCTCTACTACCACACAAAATAGATGTGGGTGCACTAACCCTGTTTCAGGATTCTACACTACTATCACTGGTAATTATCGGATTGTGCAGCTACTGGCATGCCCAGCCATGTATTTGAACAAGGCCAACAAAAGCCAAATCCAAACAAAGGCTGTCAGCACAGAAGCTTCATGGCCATCCCTGTGAGTCCAGTCAAAGGCTCCACCTACAAAGCATATGGAATGGGACCTGTGGGAATTGCAACTTCTGGGGCGTTTTTCTACAACCATTTAAGCAGCCCTCAAGGAGATACTGCAGAGTTCAATGAGCAAGCAAGTTTTGACACCTGCAATGGACACAGCGACCAGAACTGTCGGACCCCTACTTTCTCTGCACTCATCCAACTAAAAGCCGTTATCTCAAGAGCTGTTACTATAAGACAAGTGGAGATGGGAGTAATCAAAGCCATTACACCTGTAATACAACTGCCAAAAATAATGGTGACTGTGATTTGGATGAAGCCAATGGCTACACCTTTTTCTGATCAATGTGGGTATGCTTACATCTTCACTGCAGACTACCCATTCATTATGGCCGGTTATGCTGTCACATAGTATGAAATTATTTTGGTCGAAATTGAAGTTCATCTGGATAAAATATTCCATGCTGTTCAATTGAATCAAATTATAGTGTATCAATAAATTGGAATTGAACTAATAAATACAAAATTTATTTTGTAAAACCCAACCCTCGAACATTTATATTAAAATAGCTCACTTCTTTTATCAAACATAAAATGATTTCTTTCTTGTTGTCATCAAATTCTGAAATTATGATCATCAAATTCTTGTGAGTCATGTATTATAGATAATGCTGTTTTAATACTGGCAAATTTTAAGCACTGAAGTCTTAAGAGCATCATCTCCATAAATGCTATATATGCTTCTTCTGTCAAACTTTGAAGTCAAATTTCGTAAGTCTATATAGCATAACTAAAGTACTTCTTGATTTCTCCACGCTTTTTCTAGAACATGCTTTTCACGACAAAGCCTAAGATCATAGTGAAGAAATACTGATAACCATGGCAGGATTCGAGCGAGTACCTGTACCTGGTATGTCAGGTTAAGGTTATTCTTAACCATTTGACTAAGAAGGGGGTCAAAGTGGCTATTGCAAATACACGTGTGCATCTGGCAAAAAAGTGGCAGTCATCCAAGTTAAAACTGACCTTGTGCCAGCAAAGAGACCAGTAGTTTCTTTACATATGCCTAAGGTACTTAGCATTTTTAGGATTTCTGTACCCTAAGAGATATATGCACAATGCATGAACGTTGCATTATGTTATTTTGATTTGAATATGGTTTTTCACGAAACTGAATTTTGTCTGATAAAAATTGCATATGAACACCATTCTGTAAGAGAGACGTCAATATAGGATACCAAAGAAACAAAGAAAGCACCAAGTGACAAAGCTTATTACTACATGAAGTGAATTCATATATGATGGAAATTGGGCCTGATTCCACTCCACACTTATTGAAGTGGCTAAGTTCAAAGGACCAGGTTACTACCCCTACAGAAAGCTGGCATTATCCGAAATCTAAATGATGGCCCGAGACAACATTACGTTACTTGAAATTTGCCAACTAATTTTCTTTTTAAGTTTCTTTAGATCGTTTGTGATTTGAATTGAATACAGATTTTTAGCAAAGGCCAAACACTGGGAACTATGAGGTTATTTAGCACTGAAACAGAAACTGGCAGTAAAAGGTTTGAAATGTGTAGCAGGAGGAAAACCTTGTGGTTGCACGATGAAACTACTGTTAGGAGAGGGTGGAAAGTAAGATGGAAGAAAGAGTATATGAAATGAGGTACATTAAAAAGAACGAAAAGGGTTGGCAGCTAAGGGCCGAGGGCACGCTGCAAAGGACCTTAAGTAATGCAGTGCACCGAGTGAGGTGCACTGACGGCACTAACCCTTGGATGGTGTTAATCTTTCTGAAGTAAACTTTTATGAAACCTACACTAAAATAAAAACCTCTTCAACTTAAACCTTAAACATTCAAGCTGATGGTAACTTAATGCCAACCTGACAGCAACTCTGCAACGATCAACTCATACATACGATGGATGGATGGATGGATGATATTTAGGGCTAAAGCCCTGGCACTGGGGCCATGAAGTCCATTCAGCGCCGTAATGAAGGTTAAATCAATTGAATTATGGTAAATGAATTAATGACTTATTGAAAATAAATATTAATAAAATGAGATGTGACCAATAAATAAAATAAAAATATGAAGCTTAATGAATGGCGTAATATATATCAAAAACAGTTTCATTCTCTTCAAAAAAATCTGTATGATATGATATATAAAGAAAGAATTAACTAAATATTATTAAAAATTTGTATGCACTTTTAAAAGGAGATGAGAGCAGAAATATCTGCTTCATCCCCTAAGATATTTGAAAGGGATTTACCCTGTAAATATCTTTCCTTTAGGTTAAATATCTGGGGGAAACCATCGGAATGTACTCCACTGTTAGTATCTCGTCAAAAAAAAACAGTAAGCACACTCTGGTGGCTGCTCCCTTCTATAATAAAATGATGGGTTAAATGAGTGTGCCTAATCCTTAATATCGTTGAAATAACCTCTGTCGTTTGTCAAGAATGGAATGAGAAGGCCACGGCATTATATTTTTCCTCTTATTTTTATACCTATTATTATTTGCAAGAAGAGAAGTCCACCTTTCTTGCCATTTACTTAATACATAATACCTAACAGGACCTTTTAGGTCTGTATGATGCACTTTTCTGAAATTAGTATCTGGTAAAACACCAGCAGCTTTTGCTTCCCTGTCTTGTCTCGTTTCCGTGAATCCGCCCGACGTGAGAAGGCACCCAACAGAAAGAGACTGATTTGCGAAGACAATATAAACGAAAAGCGACTTCTGCACTTTTTGATCAATGGGTGAAAGCTGTTAAATTTTTAATAGCTTCTAAAGTGCTTTTAGAATCTGAGTACGTGACAAAATTAGTGTTACTACTTTGAAGAACTAAATCTAGGGCAGCGACTACCGCTGTTAATTCTTAAGTAAATATTGATACAGTCAGGTAACTTACTTGCATATGCTTTATCACCAAGGATAACAGCACACCTAACACCACTATCGGACTTTGATCCATCTGTATAGTCTTCATATAATTAGCATGTGTAACGCCTACTCTAAGAATTTTCCCCCAATCTCTGCTTCAGTGCAGTCCTGTTTGTTAAATTACTTCTTGCATATTAATGCTTCTGAAATAAACCACGGAGGATTTACAGGATGTTCTACTTCCAGGACATTCTGGGATTTGAGATGGTTATCCCTAACATCCTCATTCAGTCGAATCTGGAATGGTTTAGAAGCTTTTGCACCAGAGAAATTCCATGAGGCTGTTTACTTGAGTACTTGAAAATAGGGATTTTTAGGAGCACTTTTCATTGTAGCCACGTATCACAACCCTAGCTCTTGCCATCTTAGATCAAAGGGAAGACGATCTATATCGACATATATGCTTTCAGCAGGTAAAGTTCTAAAACCCGAGCATATTCTTAACCACATGTTCTGTACATCTAATTTCTTTAGCTTGGTTTTACAAGCCGAGGAATAGATCTGACAACCTTTTACCCTGTTTAGTTTATTTCCTCTTTATTTTAATGGCCAATCTCTTTTAAATCTCTATTTTTACGTGTTTGTAATTGAGAAGATATAATAAAGTACTGGCTCTTAGTTGAGCCAAAAGCAATTGATCTAAGGTCAGACATCAAACTACACCACTGGCTCTTAATTGTCACCCCCCCCCCACCCCCCGGTCAACCAACAACAAAGAAGCCAGTGTTTGGGAGGCTTCAGACCTAGACCTGTCTGTCCTCTGTTTTACTTGTGCCAAAACCTTTAAGAGGACCTTTTCCTCCTTCAAATGTGCAGGGACTGGAAACATCCCTGTCAACTCTTTACAGTTGTCTGCACCAAGTTTTCTAACAAGTGACTATTGCTGAACTGGCAGAAATCATTAAAAAACATTAAAAAGACAATCATATACACCTACGTCAAGAAGGCACTCTCCATTGCTCAACCTGGAAACATACCATGGAATAGGTCAATAGGCCAACCCATGTTCATTACAATTGAGAGATAAATCAGGCTGAAATTGATACAGACAAGCAATAAACCAAAGACAACTGGAGGAGAACAATTGATAACACTATTCTAACAGGGCATGAAGCACTGTCAATACTGGAGCAATGAAACTTTCTGCAAGAAAATCATAGAGAACATCTCTGCCACACCCATGATCAAATAAATAGCCAACGTTATATAAGAATGGTCATATGGCTAACCTCAAGAACAATCTAGCTCTCCAGATAATTTGAAGAAGCACTAACATTGTCTATCGTTTTCATACCGGAAAGAGTAACGCCCTCATTCCTATGCTGGTGAGACGACCACCTACCACTTCAAATGAAAGTCTTTATAATACTTATAGAAGGGCACACAAGGAACCCTAGACCATCCTGCCCAGCTACAGTCTGATGGAGGCCTTATGTATCCAACAACTCTACCCTTCCATGCGAAGAACCTCCTTTCCCACCCATTATCAACCCACAAGAGTTGTTGCCAGCAGCGTGAACCTTTATGACCACGAGGGAGGATGTGTGGATGCAGTTGAAAGTAGGATAAAAACTGCATGGGGGAAGTGGAGAGAAGTAGCTGGAGTAGTATGTGATAAGAAAATGCCAATCAAGCTAAAAGTCAAGATGTATAGCACAGTGATAAGATCGCTGTTAATGTATGGATCAGAAACATGGGCTCTATAAGATGAAAAGAGGAAGTAAAGCTTGAGAGAACAGAGATGAGAATGCCGAGGCGGATTATGGGAATACTACTGCTTGAGAGATTAGGAAATGATGAAATAAGGACAGGCTTATTGAAGATTACTGAAGTGACAAAAGAGTCACAATTGAGATGGTATGGGCATGTTGAGGATGATATGGAAAGAAGAGGTTTGGTGGAGGATGATGCCTTTGACAGAAGGCAGTGGAGAAGACACATCGGGCAACCAACCTCCTGATGTAAGGATAACAATGGGAAAGAAGAAGAGAGTGCCAGATGACAGTATGCATGCAACGATTAAAAGACAATTATTATTATTATTATTATTATTGAAAGATATTGCTGCATCAGCTGCATTCAACTTGTAATTAGTTTTCTCTATTTTTCTGGTAATTGCTTTCTCTCTTCTACCACAACTGGTGAGTATTGCGCTGATATGATTCTTCAGGAGTCAATTTCAGAGATATTGCTTAAAAATTTATTTATTTGTCACAGATCAAAATATAAGTCGATCTAGTGGCCAATGTTTCCCTCGGTATCATCCGAGCATGATCACGGCAGTGGGTCGGAGCAGACTGTAGATGCTGTCAGAATCTACTCAATATATAGTAGCAGATCAGCAGGGGGTCAACCGCTTGCTAAGTTTTCATTGGTTGGTGGCGCAATGCGTTCCTGCTATTGGCTGGAGGAAGTTTCCTTCAAGACACTCCTCGTCGTTGAAGGTCGCACTGTTGCAGCCTAGCAGACCGTCGAGGTTGGGGCATGACTTCCTTACTTGTTGTGTCACGACGGTTCGCATTGTCATTGGCTGCTGGGCTGCTTGTCTCATCTGGTATTCCTTAGTTAGGGGTGTCACTCAGTCTGGTATTAATTGTACTGTTATTTATATTCATGGGTCTTCTAAGTTGGTGGGGAGTGTAGGTAATTGAAAGACACATTCAGTACAATATATGAACATTTATGTATAATATGTATTGCAATCTTTAACTTTCATATTCATTTATATACCTCCCTATGTATTTAATGTATCTAATTCTCATATGTCATGTATGATATGTAATAAATGAATCTCGACCGTCTGGCAGTCATGTTTCACCAGTACGGCACTGCTCTGTTTTCCTTGCTTGCACATTGTCTTGCACCTCTGAGATTTTGTGTACTTCATAAGACGTTAAGAACCTACTTTTAGTATTTCAGTGTTTCCTTCATTCCCAACTTTAGTGATAAGGATAACACATCAAACGCAAGCATGGCACAGTGAACTGAAGTGTCAGTGAAGTTTTTATTTCAAGAGGATTTTTCTGCAAGTACGTCTTCCGCCGCCACTTAATCATCAACGCTATCTTCTGTTTGCGCCTCGCCCAGCATCTTATCTGGATTTATTGTGCTGCAAGTGTATAGTGGATCAGTGGTTCATGATCTGAAGTGTTGTGCAAAGTGTCTTGCCATTTTAGTGCCTTATTTGGGCATTTCACTTAAGTTGTTGTGACATGCAAAACCCCCCCCTTTCTGCTGCTCATTGAGAGCGGATACCCATACATCCGGTTCCCTCCATTGCTTCCGGGTTACTGACTGACAGTCCGCACAAACGTATGTATACACTCACTCACTTATATAATAACTCTTATTCACGGGTTCGATGGGAATTAAATGTAAGTGCTATGAGCTAGTTTATTTCCGTTTTTTTTTCAGTCCTATTAATGTGTCTCCCTAGTTTACCGAGATTAATAGATTTACTTAATTGATAATAATTACATTTTAATCCTATACAGCTGAACGAAAAATGAAAAAAGGACAAAAATGACACGTAGGATATCTCATCCCTTTACAAGTTGGTGTTAGTTGTTCTTATTCAACAACCTTTCAGTGTCATAAAGTGTCAGGTGGATTAATGATACCCGAATTAGGGTCGTTTCTTACTATTCTCTTACACCAACATTTTTATTTTTAGGTCATCGCTGTTGCCATAAAAAAAAAAAAAGTCTTAAAGGACAAAATAATCGTTTCAACAGTAAGGAAATATTGCTCCATACTTTACTACTTCAAGGAGAAACTGTCAGCAAGTCCTGGGTAAATTTCTTATATCAGATGTGTCATATCTAAAGCCTTTCAATATTTTCCAATAATAAAAAAATATTATTTGAACAAAGCATGAAAATGCTATGCAAATGGATACAGGGGATGGACCAGGCCTTATAAGACTTTCATAAATGAAAGGCCTATTCATGAAACAGTCGCCTATTGCTACATAAGGCTGAGAAGGTAATACAGTATTGCTTGTCTCTGAATATGTTAACTAAATCATACATAAATAATTTAATATTTCTCTAGAGAAAGGTCAGCAGCAAACGAAGAAAAAATGTGTACATTTATGTTTACAACATACTTATTTCTATGAACAATAGAGAAAATGATTCTGGAAGTCACAGTCAATAGCTTTCCTATTAATATTTTAATCTTCCCTGTACGATGTGAACAGGGAAGGTAATTCAAGCGTGTTCCAAAAATGTATTTCTCTTCGATTCAGGATATATGAATGACAATCTCTCCTCCCTACATGACTGAGTCTGCTTCTCCTTCCACTAACTACCTAAGCCGCGGGGTATGGGGGGGGGGGGGGTCCTTCTTTCGTGACCTCGTTTGAGCGGAAAAAATACATGAAATATTTCTTCATAGTAAAAAAAAAATAAATTAAAAAAAGGAAGAAGTAACCCTAAAACAGAAAAGGGATATTTCCCACAAACCAAGAATTTAAAAAGTTAAGTTTTCTACGAAGAAAAACGTAAATATACCTAAAGCTCATTGTCACTTAACACTGAATCAAGGAGACCCTTTACTCAGAGAAATAATTAAAAGAGGAGCAATATCTCTCATCATAAAATGATGTATGAAGGGTTTCGTCTCTATCTCTCTCTCTATCTCTCTCTCTCTCTCTCTCTCTCTCTCTCAAAAAAAAATATAGAAATAAAAAAAAAGAGAAATTTACAGCAAGATATAACAACCAATGACAATAAAATAGAGAATTTCTAATTCAACAGGTAAATGAGATGCATACCTTGAAGACGGAATTAGAAAAGCGAAGCATTTTCTTATGACACAAATAAAAAAAACAATAGCACTTGCTGTTGAGACAAAAAAAAAAAACATCTCTGATTACTTTAAGAACAACTTGAGAGAAAAAAGGTGCACGGTTTCATTTTGACTGGGAAAATACCACGCATATCCCACTGACTGATGGATGAAGCAAAATGGAACAGAAGAAGATGGTGACGGTATCGTTTCGTTATAATGAAATTCCTCAAGAGGGCTTCATTAAAGATGAATAGAAATGAAGAACTGAGAAAGATGAAGATATATAGTGAAAATAAACTTTACCTGAAAATTAAACCTATTTCCATGTAAACATTGAGACATTACATACAAACTGCAGGCAGGGGAAAAAAAGTTTGCTTTTAACCAATAACAACAACATCATCATCAACAACAGCAACGGCAACATCAACAACAACAAAAACAACAACAACAACAGCAACATCAACAACAACATCAACAACAACAACAAAACCAACAACAACAAAAAAACCAAGATAAACAGCAACATCAACAACAAAACCAACAACAAACAACAACAAAACAACAACAACAACATCATCAACAACAACAACAACAAGAAAACCATGAACAACAACCAACAACAAAACAACAACAACAACATTAACATCAACAACAACAACAAAACAATCAACAACAACATCATCAACAACAACAACAAAATCTACAACTAACTCTAGTACTGCTGTCCCAGACTTGCTGCAAAATGCTCTGAATGCATACAACAGTGGCTCTTGCTCTACTACCACACAAAATAGATGTGGGTGCCACTAACCCTGTCAGATTCTACACTACTATCACTGGTAATTATCGGATTGTGGCAGCTACTGGCATGCCCAGCCATGTATTTGAACAAGGCCAACAAAAGCCAAATCCAAACAAAGGCTGTCAGCACAGAAGCTTCATGGCCATCCCTGTGAGTCCAGTCAAAGGCTCCACCTACAAAGCATATGGAATGGGACCTGTGGGAATTGCAACTTCTGGGGCGTTTTTCTACAACCATTTAAGCAGCCCTCAAGGAGATACTGCAGAGTTCAATGAGCAAGCAAGTTTTGACACCTGCAATGGACACAGCGACCAGAACTGTCGGTACCACTTTTCTGCACTCATCCAACTAAAAGCCGTTATCTCAAGAGCTGTTACTATAAGACAAGTGGAGATGGGAGTAATCAAAGCCATTACACCTGTAATACAACTGCCAAAAATAATGGTGACTGTGATTGGATGAAGCCAATGGCTACACCTTTTCTGATCAATGTGGGTATGCTTACATCTTCACTGCAGACTACCCATTCATTATGGCCGGTTATGCTGTCACATAGTATGAAATTATTTTGGTCGAAATTGAAGTTCATCTGGATAAAATATTTCCATGCTGTTCAATGGAATCAAATTATAGTGTATCAATAAATTGGAATTGAACTAATAAATACAAAAATTTATTTTGTAAAACCCAACCCTCGACATTTTATATTAAAATAGCTCACTTCTTTTATCAAACATAAAATGATTTCTTTCTTGTTGTCATCAAATTCTGAAATTATGATCATCAAATTCTTGTGAGTCATGTATTATAGATAATGCTGTTTTAATACTGGCAAATTTTAAGCACTGAAGTCTTAAGAGCATCATCTCCATAAATGTATAATGCTTCTTCTGTCAAACTTTGAAGTCAAATTTCGTAAGTCTATATAGCATAAACTAAAGTACTTCTTGATTTCTCCACGCTTTTTCTAGAACATGCTTTTCACGACAAAGGCCTAAGATCATAGTGAAGAAATACTGATAACCATGGCAGGATTCGAGCGAGTACCTGTACCTGGTATGTCAGGGTTAAGGTTATTCTTAACCATTTGACTAAGAAGGGGGTCAAAGTGGCTATTGCAAATACACGTGTGCTCTGGCAAAAAAGTGGCAGTCATCCAAGTTAAAACTGACCTTGTGCCAGCAAAGAGACCAGTAGTTTCTT
Organism: Macrobrachium nipponense; assembly: GCF_015104395.2. Lineage (NCBI taxonomy): Eukaryota > Metazoa > Arthropoda > Malacostraca > Decapoda > Palaemonidae > Macrobrachium > Macrobrachium nipponense. Next base: position 77,440,061 of record NC_087215.1, on the reverse strand, counting down.
TACATATGCCTAAGGTACTTAGCATTTTTAGGATTTCTGTACCCTAAGAGATATATGCACAATGCATGAACGTGCATTATGTTATTTTGATTTGAATATGGTTTTTCAACGAACTGAATTTTGTCTGATAAAAAATTGCATATGAACACCATTCTGTAAGAGAGACGTCAATATAGGATACCAAAGAAACAAAGAAAGCACCAAGTGACAAAGCTTATTACTACATGAAGTGAATTCATATATGAATGGAAATTGGGCCTGATTCCACTCCACACTTATTGAAGTGGCTAAGTTCAAAGGACCAGGGTTACTACCCCCGCCCTACAGAAAGCTTGGCTTATCCGAAATCTAACTGATGCCCGAGACAACATTACGTTTACTTGAATTTCCAAACTAATTTTTCTTTTTAAGTTTCTTTAGATCGTTTGTGATTTGAATTGAATACAGATTTTTAGCCAAAGGCCAAACACTGGGAACTATGAGGTTATTTAGCACTGAAACAGAAACTGGCAGTAAAAGGTTTGAAATGTGTAGCAGGAGGAAAAACCTTGTGGTTGCACGATGAAACTACTGTTAGGAGAGGGTGGAAAGTAAGATTGGAGAAAGAGTATATGAAATGAGGTACATTAAAAAGAACGAAAAGGGTTGGCAGCTAAGGGCCGAGGGCACGCTGCAAAGGACCTTAAGTAATGCAGTGCACCGAGTGAGGTGCACTGACGGCACTAACCCTTATGGTGTTAATCTTTCTGAAGTAAACTTTTATGAAACCTACACTAAAATAAAAACCTCTTCAACTTAAACCTTAAACATTCAAGCTGATGGTAACTTAATGCCACCTGACAGCAACTCTGCAACGATCAACTCATACATACGATGGATGGATGGATGATGATATTTAGGGCTAAAGCCCTGCACTGGGGCCATGAAGTCCATTCAGCGCCGTAATGAAGGTTAAATCAATTTAATTATGGTAAATGAATTAATGACTTATTGAAATAAATTATTAATAAAATGAGATGTGACCAATAAATAAAATAAAAATATGAAGCTTAATGAATGGCGTAATATATATCAAAAACAGTTTCATGTCTTCAAAAATCTGTATGATATGATATATAAAGAATTAACTAAATATTATTAAAAATTTGTATGCACTTTTAAAAGGAGATGAGAGCAGAATATCTGCTTCATCCCTAAGATATTTGAAAGGGATTTACCCTGTAAATATCTTTCCTTTCCTTTAGGTTAAATATCTGGGGGAAACCATCGGAATGTACTCCACTGTTAGTATCTCGTCACAGTAAGCACACTCTGGTGGGCTGCTCCCTTCTATAATAAAATGATGGGTTAAATGAGTGTGCCTAATCCTTAATATCGTTGAAATAACCTCTGTTCGTTTGTCAAGCTGGAATGACGAAGGCCACGGCATTATATTTTTCCTCTTATTTTTATACCTATTATTATTTGCAAGAAGAGAAGTCCACCTTTCTTGCCATTTACTTAATACATAATACCTAACAGGACCTTTTAGGTCTGTATGATGCACTTTTCTGAAAGTAGTATCTGGTAAAACACCAGCAGCTTTGCTTCCCTGTCTTGTCTCGTTTCCGTGAATCCCGACGTGAGAAGGCACCCAACAGAAAGAGACTGATTTGCGAAGACAATATAAACGAAAAGCGACTTCTGCACTTTTTGAATCAATGGGTGAAAGCTGTTAAATTTTTTAATAGCTTCTAAAGTGCTTTTAGAATCTGAGTACGTGACAAAATTAGTGTTACTACTTTGAAGAACTAAATCTAGGGCAGCGACTACCGCTGTTAATTCTTAAGTAAATATTGATACAGTCAGGTAACTTACTTGCATATGCTTTATCACCAAGGATAACAGCACACCTAACACCACTATCGGACTTTGATCCATCTGTATAGTCTTTCATATAATTAGCATGTGTAACGCCTACTCTAAGAATTTTCTCAATCTCTGCTTCAGTGCAGTCCTGTTGTTAAATTACTTCTTGCATATTAATGCTTCTGAAATAAACCACGGAGGATTTACAGGATGTTCTACTTCCAGGACATTCTGGGATTTGAGATGGTTATCCCTAACATCCTCATTCAGTCAAATCTGGAATGGTTTAGAAGCTTTTGCACCAGAGAAATTCCGTGAGGCTGTTTACTTGAGTACTTGAAAATAAGGATTTTTAGGAGCACTTTTCATTGTAGCCACGTATCACAACCCTAGCTCTTGCCTTTCTTAGATCAAAGGGAAGACGATCTATATCGCCACATATGCTTTCAGTAGGTAAAGTTCTAAAACCGAGCATATTCTTAACCACATGTTCTGTACATCTAATTTCTTTAGCTTGGTTTTACAAAGCGAGGAAGAATAGATCTGACAACCTTTTACCCTGTTTAGTTTATTTATTTATTTCTTTATTTTAATGGCCAATCTCTTTTTAAATCTCTATTTTTACTGTGTTTGTAATTGAGAAGATATAATAAAAGTACTGGCTCTTAGTTGAGCCAAAAGCAATTGATCTAAGGTCAGACATCAAACTACCACCACTGGCTCTTAATTGTCACCCCCACCACCCCGGTCAACCAACAACAAAGAAGCCAGTGTTTGGGAGGCTTCAGACTAGACCTGTCTGTCCTCTGTTTTTTTACTTGTGCCAAAACCTTAAGAGGACCTTTTTCCTCCTTCAAATGTGCAGGGACTGAAACATCTCCCTGTCAACTCTTTACAGTTGTCTGCACCAAGTTTTCTAACAAGTGACTATTGCTGAACTGGCAGAAATCATTAAAAACATTAAAAAGACAATCATATACACCTACGTCAAGAAGGCACTCTCACCCATTGCTCAACCTGGAAACATACCATGGAATAGGTCAATAGGCCAACCCAGTTCTATTACAATTGAGAGATAAATCAGGCTGAAATGATACAGACAAGCAATAAACCAAAGACAACTGGAGGAGAACAATTGATAACTATTCTAACAGGGCATGAAGCACTGTCAATACTGGAGCAATGAAACTTTCTGCAGAAAATCATAGAGAACATCTCTGCCACACCCATGATCAAATAAATAGCCAACGTTATATTAAGAATGGTCATATGGCTAACCTCAAGAACAATCTAGCTCTCCAGATAATTTGAAGAAGCACTAACATTGTCTATCGTTTTCATACCGGAAAGAGTAACGCCCTCATTCCTATGCTGGTGAGACGACCACCTACCACTTCACATGAAAGTCTTTATAATACTTATAGAAGGGCACACAAGGAACCCTAGACCATCCTGCCCAGCTACAGTCTGATGGAGGCCTTATGTATCCAACAACTCTACCCTTCCATGCGAAGAACCTCCTTTCCCACCCATTATCAACCCACAAGAGTTGTTGCCAGCAGCGTGAACCTTTATGACACGAGGGAGGATTTGTGGGAGGCAGTTTGAAAGTAGGATAAAAACTGATGGGGGAAGTGGAGAGAAGTAGCTGGAGTAGTATGTGATAAGAAAATGCCAATCAAGCTAAAAGTCAAGATGTATAGCACAGTGATAAGATCGCTGTTAATGTATGGATCAGAAACATGGGCTCTATAAGATGAAAAGAGGAAGTAAAGCTTGAGAGAACAGAGATGAGAATCGAGGCGGATTATGGAATACTACTGCTTGAGAGATTAGGAAATGATGAAATAAGGACAGGCTTATTGAAGATTACTGAAGTGACAAAAGAGTCACAATTGAGATGGTATGGGCATGTTGAGGATGATATGGAAAGAAGAGGTTTGGTGAGGATGATGCCTTTGACAGAAGGCAGTGGAGAAGACACATCGGGCAACCAACCTCCTGATGTAAGGATAACAATGGGAAAGAAGAAGAGAGTGCCAGATGACAGTATGCATGCAACGATTAAAAGACAATTATTATTATTATTATTATTATTGAAAGATATTGCTGCATCAGCTGCATTCACTGTAATTAGTTTTCTCTATTTTTCTGGTAATTGCTTTCTCTCTTCTACCACAACTGGTGAGTATTGCGCGATATGATTCTTCAGGAGTCAATTTCAGAGATACTTGCTTAAAAAATTTTATTTATTGTCACAGATCAAAATATAAGTCGATCTAGTTGGCCAATGTTTCCCTCGGTATCATCCGAGCATGATCACGGCAGTGGGTCGGAGCAGACTGTAGATGCTGTCAGAATCTACTCAATAATATAGTAGCAGATCAGCAGGGTCACCGCTTGCCTAAGTTTTCATTGGTTTGGTGGCGCAATGCCGTTCCTGCTATTGGCTGGAGGAAGTTTCCTTCAAGACACTCCTCGTCGTTGAAGGTCGCACTGTTGCAGCCTAGCAGACCGTCGAGGTTGGGGCATGACTTCCTTACTTGTTGTGTCACGACGGTTCGCATTGTCATTGGCTGCTGGGCTGCTTGTCTCATCTGGTATTCCTTAGTTAGGGGTGTCACTCAGTCTGGTATTAATTGTACTGTTATTTATATTCATGGGTCTTCTAAGTTGGTGGGGAGTGTAGTAATTGAAAGACACATTCAGTACATATATGAACATTTATTGTATAATATGTATTGCAATCTTTAACTTTCATAATTCACTTTATATACCTCCCTATGTATTAATGTATCTAATTCTCATATGTCATGTATGATATGTAATAAATGAATCTCGACCGTCTGGCAGTCATGTTTCACCAGTACGGGCACTGCTCTGTTTTCCCTTGCTTGCACATTGTCTTGCACCTCTGAGATTTTGTGTACTTCATAAGACGTTAAGAACCTACTTTTAGTATTTCAGTGTTTCCTTCATTCCCAACTTTAGTGATAAGGATAACACATCAAACGCAAGCATGGCACAGTGAACTGAAGTGTCAGTGAAGTTTTTATTTCAAGAGGATTTTTCTGCAAGTACGTCTTCCGCCGCCATTAATCATCAACGCTATCTTCTGTTTGCCGCCTTCGCCCAGCATCTTATCTGGATTTATTGTGCTGCAAGTGTATAGTGATCAGTGGTTCATGAGTGAAGTGTTGTGCAAAGTGTCTTGCCATTTTAGTGCCTTATTTTGGGCATTTCACTTAATTGTTGTGACATGCAAAACCCCTTTCTGCTGCCCTCATTGAGAGCGGATACCCATACATCCGGTTCCCTCCATTGCTTCCGGGTTACTGACTGACAGTCCGCACAAACGTATGTATACACTCACTCACTTATATAATAACTCTTATTCAAACCGTAATTTTATGAGGAGGAATTAATACGTGTCATTCATTGCACATTACATGTAATGGATGAGTTAGAAGAGTTTGTAGGCCAACCAATAGCCACCACTGACCAAGGACTCCTAAATGCCAGTAGTGTGGGAGCGTGTGCGCGCAGTGGTAACACCGTGGGAGAGGAGATCGCCAGGATGACTCCACCCTCTTCCCCCTATCCACCACTCCTTCGTCCTCAATACCAGCCCGTCCCCTCCACCCAACCGACTGCGACAGATTTCCTTCAACTTATCAAGTTTTTAGAAGAATCTCGCCAGTATGAAGAAGAGAAAAGACGACGTGAAGATGAAGAAAGAAGAGAAAAAATAAGACGTGAAGATGAAGAAAGAAGAGAACAAAGAAGACATGAAGAAGACAGAGGAGCGCAAGAGGAATTACACAGAAGAAATGTATTGAATGTTTCTTTCAATTACCTACAGAGAGGAAAAGCTCTTCCCGTGTCATATTTAATGAGGATTTTTCTTGCTGTATGAGGAGTGCTTCGAGCAGTCGTAAACGTCGCTGGTCAGGAGCTCTCCCTATTATCTTAGTATTCTTGATAATACTGTTGCAGGAGATAACTTCCTGGTGTGCTGTCATGGCATGGTTTCTAATTGCCCCTTCTTTAGCATGGCAAGAATCCTCTTGGACAGTTTTCATAGAAGTCATACCAACCTAAGAGCCAGGACATCCACGAACGGGGCATAAGAATTGGTAGACTACATATGACTGTTTCAAGAGTTCTCTTGCTGGGGGGTTCAGGTTGTTCTTCATGATAAGGTCGCGGGTACGCCGATTTTGGTAATAAATTATGAGTTCGAGTTCTTTGTCAACTTCGGTAGGGGCCACATTCTCTCTGACAATTTTTCTCAGTGCATCCTCGTCCTCACGGTGACATGCGTGAATTCTAGCTTTGTAATACAGCTTGACCTTCTCATGGAGGAGGGGCTGTGGTCTCTCACTCTCGGTGTACCACTAGTCCGGCGCTGTTCGGACTTCTTTATTAATAAGTCGATTCGGATACCTGTTATTAATGAGCACCTGAGTGACTCGGTCGAGTTCTTTGTGAGTGTCCTGGCAGGAAGAACAGTGTCTGAGGGCCCTCTAAATGTAGGCCCTGATTGTGGTGTTCTTGAACCGTGCAGGGCATTTGCTGTCACCATTCAGGCAAAGCCCTAAGTTTGTTTGCTTTGTATACACCGAAGTTCTTAGACCATCGTCGGTCTTGGAGAAGAGGACGTCGAGAAAGGGGAGCTGGCCTTCGTTGCCGAATTCAATGGTATAATTCAGCGAACTGCACTGCTGGAACATGCACCAGACAGCTTCAACCTCTTCCTCATTATTGGCTTGTACAAAGATATCATCAATATATCTTGCGTATTTGCGGGGTTTTCTAATATTGGAGAAAACTCTCCCTTCCTCAGTATTAGGAAATGAGAATTGCATTCAAGTGGGCTTACATAAGTATGGTGGATGGCTCATCCACTGAAACTACCGCAGTTGTAACTTCTACAAATAGGCCATCAACTCCTATTATGGTACTATTAGAAACAACAGCAACAGCAGCATCATTAACAGCTTTTCTGCCAACAACAACTAATGATCCAATAACAACTTCAGCCCCATCAACTACTATTACTGAAGCAACAAAATCTTTTACAACGATACCAACAACTCTCAAAGAAAGGACTTTTCTGCCAACACTGACTAATGATCCATCATTAACTGAAATTCCTTCAACAACTTTCAACCAAATAATAGAAGGTTCTACGCTGATACATGCATCATTTGCAGAAACAAGAACGTCTTCACTAACATCAACCAAAGACCCAGTAACCAATTCAATGCCTTCAACTACAGTATTAACAGTAAAGCAATGGAAGCTTTAACAACTTAGGAGTCTTCAACTGCTATTGCTGTAAAGGACGCTTTCACAACGTTACCTAAAACCTTTATGGAAAAAAGGACTTTATGCCTACATCAACTAATGATCCAGTTACAACTTCAGTGCCTTCAACTACTATTACTGTATTAACAGACACTTCCACAATGATGCATACAACTTTTATGGAAAAAAAGGACTACTGCCAATATCAACCAATGATCCAGTTACAAATTCAGTGCAGTCAACTAATATTGCTGACTCAATGGACACTTTCACAACGTTGCCTACAACTTTTATGAAAAAAAAAGACTTTACCTCCAACATCAACCAATGATCCAGTTGAACTTCATTGCCTTACTAGTGCTGAAACACCAAATGCTTTCACAATGTTATCTACAACTCTTATTAAAAAAAGGACTTTACTGCCAACATTAACCAAGGATCCAGTTTAAACTTCAGTGCCTTCAGCTACTATTGCTGAATCAAAGACACTTTCACAATGTTGCCTACACCTTTTATGGAAAAAAAGGACTATAATGCCAAAATCAAATAATGATCTAGGCAAAACTTCAGTGACTTTATCTACTATTGCTGAATCAACAGACGCTTTCACAATGTTGACTACAACTTTCATTGAAAACAGGACTTTACTGCCAACATCAACCAGTGACCCAATTAAAACTTCAGTGCCTTCAACCACTAGATTGCTGATCAATGGGATTCTTTCGCAACATTGCCTACAACTCTTATTGAAAAAAGGATTTTACTGCTAATTCCATCCAATGATCCACTTAAAACTTCATTTCCTTCAACTACTATTGCTGAAACAATGGACACTACAACGTTGCCTACAACTGCTATTGAAAAAAAATACTTTAGTACATAATCATCTAATGAAAATTGACTTCACTGCCACCACCAACCAATCCAACTTAAATTTCAGTCCCCTACAACTTTTATGGAAAAAGGACTTTACTGCCATCACCAACTATGATCCAGTTTTAACTTCAGTGCCTTCAACTCCTATTGCTGAATCAATGGACACGTAACAACATTGCCTACAACTTTATGGAAAAAAGGACTTTACTGCCAACATCATCCAATGATCCAGCTAAAACTTCAGTGCCTTCAACTACTACTGCTGAATCAATGGACACTTTCACAATGATGCCAACAAATCTTATGGAAAAAAGATCTTTATTGCCAACACTAACCATTCACATACAACTTCAGTGCCTTCAACTACTATTGCTGAATTAATGGACATTTTCACAATGTTGCCTATAACTTTTATTGAAAAAAGGTCTTGACTGCCAACATAAACCATTGATCAAGGTAAAATTTCAGAGCCTTCAACTACTATTGCTGAATCAATGGACACTTTCACAACGTTGCCTACAACTTTTACTGAAAAAGGTCTTGACTGTGACTGACAACACTAACCAATGATCCAGTTACAACTTCAGTGCCTTCAACTACTATTGCTGATTTAATGAACGATTTTACTACGTTGCCTACAACTTTTAGGGAAAAAGTACTTTACTGCCAGCATCAACAATGATCCAATAACAACTTCAGTATTTCAACTACTATCACTGAATCAAGAGCTTCTACAATACCTACAATTTTTATGGAAGAAAGGAAAACGGGACCAACATAAAAAAAATTTATTTTGACAACATAAACTTGATGACCCAATATCCACTGTAAATGCCCAATTAAACTACTATAACTGGACAAAAAATAACTACTTCTCTTGTAAAGCTACTACTATTATTGAAAAAAACCCTTGGCTAACAGCAACTAAATTCAAATATAAATTAAAATAGGAATATTACTACAACGGAGCTTCAGCTATAATGTCATCGACTACGATCACTAAACTACAAGGAACCAACAAGCTTCATCATATTTTTCACTTGGCAACAATTAGTGGTTCACTGCTTTCTTGGGGCATTTATTACCATTCCCGAGCTCTCAGACTCACAGGGTTAACAAGAATGATTCCAATCTCAAATGCAATATAATTTGCTATTCCTAAAAATTGATAAAAGTATAAAGGATAATAAATGAATAATAATTTTTTTTAAACTATATGGTTCAACATCCACTAAAGTATTGTGTATTCAAAATTTGACCATGATACCTATGAATATTATGGAGCACTGGCACTTTAGCTATTTTCTTTCCATTCATATCACAATGAGCTAACAATTTACTAGTTGGTTTCAAAAGTAGTCAAATGCAGAAATCTATTTTCCTCTGTTTTGCCAACCACAGATACTCAACATCATAGGAATTGACTGCAAACTCTTTGATTGCATATGAAGCGACCCAAGTTGAATCAAGTAATAGTTCAACTTTTTCTTTATCTTTCCTTTCAAAAAGATATAACTTGTACATCACCTTAAATGACAGATAAACCATTCCAAAATACAATCTGGTTTTGAATAACACTATAATACAAGGTGTACAGTGTACTCATTTTATTTAACGTCTGCGTAATATAAAAGGGCAATGGGAAATGAACTCTATGATTAGACTTGGTGTCCTCCAGCCAAGGGCCAGTCTTTCACACAAGTGGCCTCCATACAAGTATGCCGAATGAGGATACTAGGTCCAAGCTTCAAGACAGTTGCATGTTCAGTCAAACTTTATGAGTACAGTTTTCTTTCTAGTATTAAAATGTGTTTTTACATGGATCCTTCAGAATAGGACTGTACTACTCCAAATTTTACAGGGGATAGGTTTTATCTTAATGTGAAAAGTGAATACATTTACATGAAAATTCAAACGATGTTTTATTTAAAACATGAATCACACCTTTGTGATCAAGTGCTACAATACCAGAGCTTAAATATGCTTGTTACTGAAAATGCCTTCGTCAATAAATATTTGCCTCATGAAGATTATCAGCTATGTTGTTGTATTTTTCTGTCAGCAATTACTTGGCCTATTTAATACAGTACGTCAACAGTATGGAAATGGTCAAACTAATGTTCATCACATGTATAGTTTTGAGATTTTTTAGAGATGAAGGAAGCTACTTGAAACATGGTTTTGGAAGTCATGAAACTTTATTTCAAGGACTTGAGTATTTCAGTACAATAATCTACATTTCAGTTAAGACCTTTTCTGCGATACATTTTACTTATCTCAATCTGACAACTGCAAATATACATGAAAGTCACGAAATAATACATTTGTGAAGCTATTCAAATAAAGTAAGATATTAAAATGGAACGACACATCGAATAACATATATTTCATGAGCAATAGAGGTTGGTTATAAAAAAAATAAAACAATAAAAGACTTTTAAAGACCCCAAATGATAAAGCTAGAACCTTGGGTATAGTGGACACATACCATAGAAAAGGTAAAAGAAATCCCCCAAGAGAGCCGCATCAGCAAATATGGTGTATTTTGAGATCTAAAGGAAAGAATGGAGTAAAGTGGGACAAGGTTAACAAATTTTGCTACTTAGCTGGCCTGGCTGCTATAAGTCTTGAAAACAGCAGTGAGTTAGAACTAGAAGACTGCAAATGAAAGAAGGCGAACTGGTGCGGGTAAAAGAAAAATGGAAAAACATGCAAACTATGCAATGAACAGTGGAACAGAGGTGTTTTGGCTATTGAGTGTTGGTGATTGTTGTTTGATATGGAGGGACTCTGAAAAGGGAAGCAAATGGATGTTTCTTGTTTGTCCAAGTATTTGAAAATCGCAGTACAGTGGTACCTCGAGATACAAAAGGCTCAACTTACGAAAAACTCGAGATATAAAAGCAAATACGAAAAATTTTACGGCCCTACATACAAAAAATGCTCAAGATATGAAAGGTTGTTGCTGTAAAGTCTGAGATTCACCCAGACCACCGATAACAATTTTAAAACTCGCGTGCCGCCAACAGAGTAGACTCGCCACCATCCTCCCTCTCTCCCATAGGTCCCTGATGCTAGTCATCACCATGAGATTCTTCTCTCCTATTGGTCATTATCCCTCCCATCATGCATCTACACACTAGTACGTAGCAGCGTTCTTCTTCAGCCATTGCTTCTCACCAGTGTTATCGTACGCACACGGAATTCGTTCGTTCACATATACGATTTCGTTTGTTAACTTAAATTTGTGTTAGTAATTTCGTTGTGCTACTTTATTGTGTTGTGTGAGAACCTAATTACAGTAGTACCTCGAGATACGAAATTAATCCGTTCCGAGGCGGCCTTCGTATCATGGACCACATTTTACATGTAAAATGGCTATTCGTTCCAAGCCCTCCAAAAACGCCCTAGTAAATTATATTTCCAGGCCTACAACACATGTTCTAGGGTTACGACGCCGATCCAACGGATGAAATATGACTCCAAAAATGCAAAATACTGTACATACTTGAGTAATATTCAACTGCATGTAATAACCCCATTTTTACTGCATATATTAGGACTTTAGCATATGTCCCTTAGCAATAAGCCTAGCCTATGTTAGCGGTTGCTACTGTAGCCTAGTCTATGATTCTGACATCTAAACCTAAGAAGCTAAAAGCTTAGAATATGCCAATGAAATGTATAAATAACCAGTATATACTCATTTCAAATAATTATTAAGTAATCATTAACTATAATACACAAAAAAAAAAAAAAACATTCCAATCGATTGTTTACATTCAGCTCTTACGAGTACCGAATGAACGCCAAGCAATCACTTTTCCTAGGACACAGTAAGCCATAAATTTTCATTAGTATCTCTCTTCAACTAATGAAACTACCAAACAGTATAATAACCATTCATTTCTATTCTTTATTCCCCCTATCTTACCTAATGGAGATACCGAGTTACTGACAGCTATAATGAAACATATACGTAACGTAATATTAAAACAGAAGAAGAATTCTAAAAAATACGTATTTGTTGGCAGTCTGATTTATTTTATATTTTATGATATCTAATTCACAATTTTTTTATTAAATGTATTGCATGTACTCATTTCAAATAATTATTAAGTAACCATTAACTATAATAAACAAACAAAAAAAAGCTTCCAAACTTCTGTTTACATCCAGCACTTACGAGTATCGAGCGATCGCTAAGCAATCACTTTTCCTGGTACGTTCACAGTAAGCTATAAATTTTCATTATCTCTTTTCAACTATTGAAACTACCAAACAGTAAAATAACCATTCATTTCTATTCTGTATTCTATCTTTACCTAATGTTTTGTTTTTTATTAAATGTATTGCATGAATAAGTTTTGCAATTTACAGCATCCTTTTACCAATAGAATACTTAAAGCACAAGGGGTAGGTGCTGACCAATAGGAGAGCAGGATCTTATGGGGTGACTAGCATCAGGAACCAATGGGAGAGCGGGGAGATGGTGGCGAATTTACTTAGTTGGCGGCGCGGGAGTTTTAAAATTGTTCTTGGTGGTCCGGGCGAATCTCGGGACTTTACAGCAACAACCTTTCGTATCTTGAAAACTTTTGGTATGTAGAGCTGTAAAAATTTTCGTATTTGCTTTCGTATCTAGAGTTTTTCGTAAGTTGAGCCTTTCTTATGTCGAGGTACCACTGTAGTATACGTACGTACTACATAACTTAATTTACGTACAGTATAGTCATGGGTCCCAAGAAAGTTTCTGAAGTTCACAGAAAGAAGAGAATGCTTTCTATGCAGACAAAAATGGAGATAATAAAAAAGTATGAAGCTAGCCTGCGGTTGAGTGTGATCGCTAAGGAATACAGCCGTAATCCGTCGACAATAGGCATCATCCTTAAGCAGAAGGAAGCCATCAAAGAACCTACACCTTCCAAGGGCGTGACTATTTTGTCCAACAAGAGGAGCCATGTGCATGATGAAATGGAAAGGCTGCTTCTTCTATGGATTGAGGACAAAGAAATCGATGGCGATACGATAACCGAGACGGCAATCTGCCAGAAGGCCAGCTCTATTTTTGGTGATTTGATTGCCCAAGCCAAAGACGACAGAGGAGAGGGGACATCGACGGCAACCCCAGAGTTCAAGGCTTCTCATGGGTGGTTCGAAAAATTCCGTAAACGGACTGGCATCCATTTGGTGGTGAAGAAATTGAAACTTTGTAAAATGCGTAAAGTATAAAAAAGTAAAAAATAATGTAAAAATAAAAAAAAGACAAAACAAAATTTAATTTTAAGTTTTTTGTAAAGTTAAGTGTTACAGTTTTCTTAATGTGTTTTGTAAAGTTTAGTTTGTTTTTCTAACATTTTTTTATGTGTTTCGTAAAGTTAAGTGTACATTTCTGCCGTTTGTCCTCCTCTGTCGCCACTTTCGGAGATAGCCTCA
>NC_087215.1:77414091-77421591 GCF_015104395.2 Macrobrachium nipponense | reverse complement strand
GTAAATATACCTAAAGCTCATTGTCACTTAACACTGAATCAAGGAGAACACCCTTTACTTTCACCAGAGATAATTTAAGAAAAAGAGGAGCAATATCTCTCATCATAAAATGATGTATGAAGGGTTTTCTCTCTCTCTCTCTCTATCTCTCTCTCTCTCTCTTTCTCTCTCTCTCTCAAAAAAAATATAGAAATAAAAAAAAGAGAAATTTACAGCAAGATATAACAACCAAGACAATAAAATAGAGAATTTCTAATTCAACAGGTAAATGAGATGCATACCTTGAAGACGGAATTAGAAAAGCGAAGCATTTTCTTATGACACAAATAAAAAAAACAATAGCACTTGCTGTTGAGACAAAAAAAAAAAAAACATCTTTGATTACTTTAAGAACAACTTGAGAGAAAAAAGGTGCACGTTTCATGACTGGGAAAATACCACGCATATCCCACTGACTGATGGATGAAGCAAAATGTGGAACAGAAGAAGATGGTGACGGTATCGTTTCGTTATAATGAAATTCCTCAAGAGGGCTTCATAAAGATGAATAGAAATGAAGAACTGAGAAAGATGAAGATATATAGTGAAAATAAATTTACCTGAAAATTAAACCTATTTCCATGTAAACATTGAGACATTACATACAAACGCAGGCAGGGGAAAAAAAGTTTGCTTTTAACACGTCTGGGAGAAATTATATTCTTCAAACAACAAAATATTTATTTTAAAAAATCATTTGTGGTTTCTGACAAAATTAACTCAAACATAACCAAGTCATCATTGTAATTAATAATCCATTCATTCATTATACCAAAAACTCACCATTACAAAACTTATTTATTGCAAAGCAAAGCCGCCTTCCTCCTGCACGGATTAATCAAACTGGAATGGTCCAGACATCGGACCTATTGGAATCCAAATTACCAGGAATTCACGACAATGGGAATAACGATTCGGTTTTGTAATGCTGAGTTTTTTGGTATAATGAATGGATGGATTATTAATTACAATGATGACTTGGTTATGTCTGAGTTAATTCTGAAAACGAGACCGACTTCAGAAGACAAGAATTTTTACAACAAATTATTTTTTTTAAATGAATATTTTTTCGTTTGAAAAATATAATATCTCCCAGACCCGTTAAAAGCAAACTTTAGTGAATCTCAAAAGGAAATGTTTGTATTAACTAAGGCTTAAGGAAAAACTGCTGGTACGATCTCCAAAGCACAAATACTGATAGATAGGTAGGATAAATAGATAGACAGAAACATATAATATTAACCACCAAGTCCTGAAATGAACAGTAACTGTAAGCAGTTCGTCATTCATACCTGCTGCTACAGAACTTGCGAAATGGTTTTAAGAAGAACGAATAATAAATGCGAGACTATGGACGTACTTGATTTGAACAAAATTCAACTCAGAGAATGTCAGTCAGTGAACTTCATTTTCCGCAAAAAATAAACAACACAGTAACCTAACTGGTTCTGTTATGGAGTGACCCAGTCAGTTAAAAAGAAAGATTTTAGAACAATGGGCCTTCACAGATATGTGAAAAGAAAATACATTTGTTTTTGCATTAAAAATTAGCCAATTTTTTTGGATTTCCTCTCTCTGCTTCCGTAACAGATGGCAGGTGAAGCATCAGTTGATTTTCTTTATTTCACTTCTAGACCTAAAATGATTTATACTTAGACCTTCTCGAACTCACCAAATGTAACGAACAGGATTAATTTTAGTGATACATAACCATACAATTGCATTTGTATATACATAACAGACATAATTTGGCGTGTTTTCTTAAACACAGAAAGAACAGAGACAAACATATATATATATATATATATATATATATATATATATATATATATATGATTTTTTTGGGGGTGTGTGTGTGTAGGAGAAAGAGAGAGACCGACTGACGTCCCTGTAGGTATAATAAAACATAGTTAATTTAAAGAATTTTATTCATTGTTTTATATATATATTTCAGTGAGGAAACTACATTTCAGACCAAAATGATATTTTTTGACACCACAGACTGGGTCATCTTATGTAAATTCGAGAGATATAGATTTAAAGACATACTTATCAAGAATGTCTTAGAAATATGTATTAAGAATGCTTTAAATACAATTAATAATTTTCTAAATTCTGCCAATATCTTACCTTTAGTGAATTTTTAAATTTAAAAGACAGACTCTGAGAGAGAAAAATCTCCTTCGCCATCAAAGGTCAAAAATTGAAGGAAAAATTCCTTTCCATTTGGTAAATAATATGAATCACCTTTCAACAGAAAAAATATTTTAGAGTTATAAGGGTCCAAGATTTTTTTTTACAAGAGGAATCGTAAAACTATTAACTATATAAAAACATAATTATGGTAACTTCATAAGCAAAATCAAAGATGATGTGAAGACATGTGACGTCATGAAGTCCTGTCGGTGGAGACTCCGAGGATCCTTCGCTGGATTCAGAGTCTCCAGGAAGGTTTCCAGCCTTTGAGTCTCCGAACTCGCTAAGGTGACTTCGCTTACCTACATTTTTTTTCGTTTTACACTTCTTTGGTGTGTGCATGTATGTGTATAGTATACATAATGAATAGAGTTGTAAAATGAAAACAATACTGGATAACGAGTCACCTTAGCGAGTTCGGAGCCTGGAAGGCTGGAGTCCTTCCTGGGGCCTCTGAATCCTGAGAAGGATCGTCAGAGTCTCCACCGACAGGGCTTGATGACGTCACAGATCTTTACATCCTCTGTGCCTTGCTATTAAATCAACCCATAATTATGTTTTATATAGTTAATAGTTTACGATTCCTCATGAATCTTGACTCTTATAAAAACTGAACCATTTTTCTGTTGACAGGTGATTCATATTAGTTACCAAATGGAAAGGAATTTTCCTTCAATTTTTGACCTTTGATGGCGAAGGAGGTTCCTCTCTCTAAGGGCCTGTCACTCAATTAAAAAATTATTGAAAATCACCTAACGGCAGAATTTCAAAAATGGGTAATTGTTTATTTAAAGTCATTCTTAACATAGATTTCTAAACATTCATGATAATATGTGTTTAATATATCTCTCGAATTTACATAAGATGACCCAGTCTGTGGTTTCAAAAATATTATTTCCATTAGATCTCTAGTTACCCCATCAGTGGCTAAAATAATGAATAAAATCCTATAAATTAACTGTGTTTCATTACACCTACCGGGACGTCAGTTTCCCTCTCTCTCCGTCGTGCGCGCTCTCGCATACACATACACACACACACACGCCAAAAAAATCATTTATATAAATATATTGTATATATGTGTGTGTGTGGAGAACGTCCAAATTACTGAAAACAATTGCACAAGGTAAGGAAATAAAAAAGATAATGCAAGTAAGACACTTTTTTTAGGTAGTAAACAAATTGACGTGTATCGTAATAAAAAAAAAATTTATAATCACGACTTCATCCGAAACTTAAAGCAAAAATAAGAAAAATAAAATAAAAAACAACAGCAATAATAGAGAATTACACAAGAAATGAGAGCAATAGTAAAGAACAGATCATACGCCGATCATTAGAGCGAATCTTTCCCTCCTGATGATGCAAATGATCATCTGGTCTCATTTTTGAAATTGCTTTAACTTCCCTGTGGTCATTTCGATGATTTGATTCTCATCTGGGACAATGGAGGCCTATTGAATCCAAATTACCAGGAATTCACGACAATGAGAATAATGATTAGGTGTTGTAATGGTGGTTTTTTTGGTATAATGATGAATGGATTAGTTAGTTACAATGATTGACCACCCGTTATGTCTGAGTTAATTCTGAAAACGAGACCAACAACAGAAGACAAAAATTTTTTACAACAATGATTTGTTTTTAAAATAACTATTTTGTTGTTTGAAAAATATAATTCCTCCCAGGCGTGTTAAAAGTCAACTTTTGTTAATATCAAAAGGTAATGTTTATATTAACAAAACCCTAAGGAGAAACTGCTGGTACGGTCTCCAAAGCACAAATACTGATAGATAAGTAGAGTAAAATTTGCAGAAACATAAAATATTAACCACCAAGTCCAGAAATGAATAGTAAAGTAAGCTGTTTGTCATTCATACCCGCTGCTACAGAACGCTGGTGCTGATCCTATGTGCCTTTACCATCTTCCTTTACTGCCAAAAAATAAAACTTTCAGCTGTGAATCTTGCAGCCTTATCACAGTACCCAAAGAGGTTACATAATTCACAAATTTAACTTCAACGAGGGATAAATGTTGTATAATGTGAAAAATAATTGTACGTAGATTAATGCACATCAGAAAATATTGAACAGTAATGAAAGGAAAAGCTTTTACTATAACTGAATTAACTAGTTAAGGCTTCTCTGCTCCTGACTTCCTTTTATTACGGTTATTCAGTTTTTTTTTTTTTTTTTTTATCTTATTCTGCACTTGGGGAATAGGAGGAAATGCAAGAGAATATTAAACAGTTATCGCTATCAAAAAGGTCTCCGGCATTTCAGTAGTAAGACGCGGTACCAGAATTGAGAAGTCATGGCTAACGCCAAGTTTGAAGACAAAATAAGGAAGGTTAGATACTTAAATCAAAATGAATTCCACTCCAAACGGAAAACAGCTTTTCGAACGTAACTTCAAATATCATATAAACAACTGTTTCATGCTGCCATGATATCATAGTCTCTTGCAGAGGACTGGATTACAGTATCATTTTAGAGACACAGACTATAAAACTTGGTTGCCTTTGCCAGTAAAGCTTTCATGGAGAGAGAGAGAGAGAGAGAGAGAGAGAGAGAGAGAGAGGCTTATTCAGAATTAATAAAAATTATTTGACACTTAGGAAAAACTCCATTAAAATCAACGACGAAACACAAATCATCTTCATCTTGTTCTAACATATACTTCGCTATAATAAAAAAAAGGTCAAGAGCTTTAGAACTATCGAACATATATAATATTCATATATGGTTCAACAGCTACATGAAATAACCTTTCTTCTTCTTACTTCTTTTTTTTATTTTCTTCCATTGATGCTTTGCATGAACCGACATCGAAGCCTTCTATAAATAGTTTAGTAAAAGTGATATAGAAATGTCACAGTTTGTCGAGATAACTCACTGAGGGTTGAATCTATCAGACACTAGGCCTGCAAATCTCAAGTGTAATTAGGAAAAAGCCTTAAACCTTCGATCTATCATGTGCTGGCCACGAAAAAACACTAATTTATTGATGCCTCAGATGTTCAAGGAAGGTGTTACTGTGTTAGTGAATTGGAATGGTTTTGATGTTAACAGAAGAATGAGGATCCAACACGGCGAATGGCTCTGAAAGGGAATCAGCGCGATAAATAAAAGGAATAATGAAAGGAAGCAGAGGAGGAAGAGTCTGGAAATGGGTGGGAAGATTCTCGTAAAAAAAAAAATAATAATAATAACTTGAAGCGGCATAAAGCCTCCATTTGTGAAGATGTTCAGCTTCTTGTGGGCCCCGTCGGAAGAAACGTGGAAAATCTCCTTAAGTCTGTGTTAAGGGAGACGTGGAGGATAAGAAGACAGAAAAAAAACAAACAGAGGAAAGAAGACTCAAGACTTGTACAGGGTTGGATGCAGCCATTTCCACAGTGCAATTCTGGTGTTTTAAAAAGCAATCAGGAAAAGAGGGGAAACAAGTTTTAGTGCGAGAGAAGTCTAACAGACGCCTAATGATAAACAAAATTGAATGCAGATGAAGACAAAAGAAACCTAACGTTTTAATAGTCTGTATAGACCCCTAATAATAAACAAAATTAAGAGCAGATGAAGGCCAAAGAAATCTAACTATTTAATAGCCTGTATAGACAAAATCGACTTCCAAAACACCAAACCGCTTTCTGCTTACATAGACCATCGTCCCCATGGTTATGTTCCACCATCAACCCTAGAACCTGCAACCCCCCCCCCCCCCAACCCCCCCCCCCCCACCCCCACCCCCTCCCCCAACCCCCCAACCACCCCTTAAAGAAAGTACCATATCCGCTCAGACCCTTTTACAAAACCAGATTACTTTCCAACCATTCAGGAAGTTTATGTAATGGAGAACTTTAGTCAAAATTAAGTCAAACCGCCTTTTGCGTATCCATACTAAGCCCAGACGACCAATACAACAAAATCCGAGTCAAATATGATATACAATCCTGATTTTAGTGGGGACGAAGGCCATACCTGATAAGGATAATGAAAATAAAGATATATATATATATATATATATATATATATATATATATATATATATATATATATATATATATAATTATGAAAAAATACGAGACGAGATATCAGAACGTAACGATGAATTACAGGAAACAACAAACCTATATGGTGTCCATAAAGTCCCAGTACCATTCTGAGCATAAATAGGAACTTGTAATGGTACTGGGACTTTATGGACACCTGTATATCACTTACCTAACGTTAACCCGGCGAGGTTGACAACGAAAGCATTCGTGAGAAGCCGAATTCAATTCCGTTTACGCGCAGCTCCGAAACTTCGATGCAAAGTTTTAAGGGAAAAAACTAAATAACTATCTGCTATTTGAAAAACACACAAAGAAAATAAAAATACTAAAGTATAAAAAAAAATTAATAAATAAAACAAATAAAATAAAAAAATTAATAAGTAAAAAGTATACCAAAAAAAAAAAAAAACAGAAATTCTCGTACGCTTCACCCGAAACGATAATAATGAATCTGAAATAGGTCTTGTGTTGAATTCGGAAAAATTGAAATTTTCCCCCCAAAGAAGTTGGCCCTTTAAACGAAGTTCTCTTCTCTCTCTCTCTCTCTCTCTCTCTCTCTCTCTCCGCTCATTTATCAAGCAGATTCAAAATCATTCATTCATTCACGATACAAAAGGCACAACTCTGCCATCCTCGTCATCCTCATAAATGCGAATTCCAACTCTCAACAGGTAAAAGCAAAAGCAAAAGAAATTCACTCCGGGGAAAAAAAATAAAAGTTTTTGTTTTCCAAACGGTGTATTTGCATTTCTTCCCATTTTGCAAAATTTCCGAATTTCGTTGAGGGGGGCGGCGCCCTTTCCAAGTTGATATATGATTTGGAAATTAATGTGAGGGAACGAAGAGGTGAGTGGACCTGCCTTAAATTATAGTATTCTCTTTCAGTGTTTTCGAAAATAATTTTTGTGTTTCCGGCAAAAACATTCTATGCATAGACTGAATAAAAACCAATAAATAAAATTTGCAATTATGCAAGCCCCTCCCCAAAACTGAGCTGCACCGGTTTCGTTTATTTAAAAATTTACGTATGGTTTTACTCAGACTGGCTTCCTGCGTGAATTTAACGGAATAAGTATTAAAGTGTTTTTGTCTAAGATGCCTCCTATAACTGTATTCTTTACGCTTATGGGAAAATGATACATTTTTTATTGTTGTACACTACATTTTATACAATACGGAACATTATCCATGTTACCTTTTTGGCTTCCAGGCA
>NC_087215.1:77386591-77409091 GCF_015104395.2 Macrobrachium nipponense | reverse complement strand
AGTAAACTCCCAGTCTCTCGAGAGAGTTCACATAGGCAGGATGTACGTATGTATGTTCCATCTCTTCTCTTTCAAAAGTTATAACTTTCATTACACCTCAGTTTTACCCCAGAAAAGTAGTGTTTCCAGATTGCATCACTAAACATCGACAAGCCGATGATTTAAGAATTATGATGACATAAGAATTATGACAAAAATCGTAATTATATATTAATAGGAATAATGAGAGGGATATAGGAGGACTGGTTGTAGCAAAAGAAAAATCAATGGGATGAATAAATTTCTTTCACTATAAGATATGAAAGGATGATGATGATAATGATAGTGATGATAATGAAGTCTTAATATTCTTCCCCCCATAAGACTTCATCTATCGAGGGGTATGATCATGATTATGACGTCATCGAGTGATCACGTGAGCAACACCTGACTACGTGATGATAAGAAAAAGACAGAGAGAGAGAGAGAGAGAGAGAGAGAGAGATTAATATTCTTAATCTTTATCTGGTTATTTTCATATTGATAGCCCTGCCTATAATATTTTTGGTAGCATTGTCTTCCATGACATTTAAGCTAAGAAACTGTATGATAAATGATGAATGCACTGCAATCTCATGTAAGGCATGATAGCATACGTTTCACATTAAGAATTTTATGTTTGTTTCACTGTAAATATTTCAGCATTAAGTTTAATGAAGTGGATAATTCTTATATCATTATAATCCTTAAATCAAGGGCTTGATAACGTTTGGTTATGAAATTGGGTGTAATGAAAGTCATAATGTTTGAAAGATGTTGGAAAATAGATGTTGCCTACGTGAACTCTATTTCTCTCTCGAGAGAGAGAGACTGAGGAGAGTTTGCAGCCTTGTGACTAGCTTATCAACCGTCAATCAGGAAGGTCGTAAGGAAAGGCGCTAGGCACGAGATGCACGGGTGAAGTGAATCCACTATAGCAGATTATGTTTCTCTCTCTCTCTCTCTCTCTCTCTCTCTCTCTCTCTCTCACGTAACTGGATGATGACAGCAAGTACTATACATAAGACTAAACTCTTGTTTACCCCGACATAGCACACATAGTACTACTGAAGGTCTCGGTCATCATCTTGCTTCGTCTCTCTTAAACCAACCTGAGTCAACTGCTGACGCGATTTATTTAAATGTAAACCCGTTCCTTAACGAGATAAAAAAAAGTCAACCGTTAAACCTCGGATTCATCAAACCTCACGTCTGACAAAGTTTGGATTTGGAGGTACAAAGAGATAATTCTTTTCATATAAATAATATATTGAGGCATCGGTCTCTTCCTTTCCTCTGAGAATCTACGGATAAGATGACTTTTGTCAAGAATGCAAAGTGAAGGCGCATCATATCTGTGTTACTCTCGCTTCGAGATAAATTGCTCGAGTCGAATTTGAGGCTCAATTCTTGTGCGAAAAAATTATTTCTCTGTCTCCTCCTCCTCCTCCTCCTCCTCCTCACTCCTTCCTCCTCCTCCTCCTCCTGTCAATCACTCCGTCGGGGGAAGTCCTTTCCTTGCGAACAACTTTTAAAAATAACAATTATTTGTCAAAATTTCGATCACGAGAGAGGAGTCACTTGCTTGCTCGGAAATGTTTACATTCCCGCCCTGACCTTCAGCCTACGTGAACAATGTCTCTCTCTCTCTCTCTCTCTCTCTCTCTCTCTCTCTCTCTCTCTCTCTCTCTGTTTTACCTTACCACAATGAAATTTCACCAGAAATAATATCTGCATAAATATGTATGTATGTCTGTGTATTTTTATTCTTGATATGAGACCATTCCCCGGAGGAAGGGAAGGAAGACTTCCGAGGAAAGCAAGACAGCTCCTCTCCTCACCCATCGATACATTCAGGCAATACTTGATGGTGAAAGACCTCCCGTCAGCTTCTTCATTCGGCTCCTCAGAGGTGCCTGATCTTTGAAAGTCCTCTTAAATCTCCATTCTGCCTCCGTGATGGGAGTCAGCTAAATATGTAAGAAATGAGAGAGAGAGAGAGAGAGAGAGAGAGAGAGAGAGAGAATTTATGTTGAGCTTTAACTCATTTCGATGTTGGTTCTGAATCGCGTCTTCTGTTCTAAAAAAATATGGACGCTATTTACACGCCAGAAAGGAATCGTTGTAATTTTTACAGAACTATTCTAACCCACAAAACAGCCCATTTATAACTCAATTATTCTCCTTAAGAAAATCCTGAATCCACAGGAAAAGATCTGTCAATCTCTGCAGCTCTGAGGAGATTTGTCGCCAGAAGAGCTGACACGGTCTCACACAAGAAGTTCTTGGGACAAATGAACGACGGGACGATTAATTCTATTTTACTCTTTAAGAGAAACTCTGTTAAGGTCATTTAAATGTGATTGAATTCATGTTTATGGTGTCATTTAGTTTTACTTCCAACATTTCCTTTGCTAATCCATTGATCTGCTGGGACAGATTTCCAGAGGAACTTTTGAGAGGAATTTGAACTCTGGAGTCACTGAAAGGGTCGTCAGTGCTGTTATAGGTAGAAGATCCCTCATCGTCAGGATCAGACTTATTACTCATTATCAAGTCTTTTAACATCTGCCTACAGCAACTATGCTGACCACTTCTGTTTTAACTTCCCTTTGTCCCATCTTCTTCTGAATAATAATAATAGTAATAAAAATGTTTGGTAGGAAATACTTGCATTTTTTTTTCATTCAACCAAACGCTATGTATCCCTGTGAACCTTTTTATTATTCATATTATATATTCAGGGAGTTGAAATGAACGAATGCATCGATTGAAAAGCAAAAGCAATTGAAAATAGTCCTTATTGCGCCTTTTAACTTACACACTTGTTGTCACCCCCCTGGAATGTTAAACTACCCCAAGAGGGCGATTTAACCCCCATCTGCCACGAGTTCTTTGAACAAAAAGCAAAACCCTGATATTATCACAGGTGTTGCGGACAATTGACTTTGAGCCGACATTGGATGACTTCAGGAGGCTAAAACGCAGAAAAATATGCTCATCAACCCACTTCTGCTTTTGATGTAATTCCCCCTTTCGAAGTCTATATTCATTTCAAGCAGAGTTAAATCAAATGCCCTCCCTTACACCTCCTCGTCAATATCTGTTTATTATTTCATTTTTTTAATAAGTGAGATCTCTTCTTTCGGTATTTCCCTTTACCACCTCTTACTTCTTCGTATTGAACACCGTATTCTTTGGAAGCTTGAATTACAATTCAATGGTCCATGTTGGCTTGTTACATTCGAATAGGTTTCTGAATAATAATAATAATAATAATAATAATAATAATAATAATAATAATGATAATAATAATAATAATGATGATGTCACAATACCATGGGACACCAGAGTTGAAGAGCAAAAAGAGGGCAAAAAATGGGTAAGTATCAAGATCTGAAATTAGAAATAAGAAGGATATGGGATATGCCAGTGGAAATCGTACCCATAATCATAGGAGCACTAGGCACGATCCCAAGATCCCTGAAAAGGAATCTAGAAAAACTAGAGGCTGAAGTAGCTCCAGGACTCATGCAGAAGAGTGTGATCCTAGAAACGGCACACATAGTATAAACACCAAGAAATGAAGGACATGATCAGGAAAGAATATATGCAGAGACTCAAGGCGATACTCAAGTCCAAACTCAACGCCGGAAATATGATATAGCCATAAAACACATGGGCAGTGCCAGTAATCAGATACAGCGCAGAATAGTGGAATGGACGAAGGCAGAACTCGCCGCAGCATAGATCAGAAAACCAGGAAACATATGACAATACACAAAGCACTACACCCAAGAGCAAATACGGACAGACTATCATAACATGAAAAGGAAGGAGGGAGAGGACTACTAAGTATAGAGGACTGCGTCAACATCGAAAAACAGAGCACTGGGGCAATATCTGAAAACCAGTGAAGATGAGTGGCTAAAGAAGTGCATGGGAAGAAGGACTAATAATAGTAGACGAAAGACCCAGAAATATACAGAGACAGGAGAAAGCAGACAGAACAGAGGACTGGTACAACAAACCAATGCACGGACAATACATGATACAGACTAAACAACTAGCCAGCGATGACAATGGCAATGGCTACAGAGGGGAGAGCTAAAGAAGAAACTGAAGGAATGATAACAGCGGCACAAGATCAGGCCCTAAGAATCAGATATGTTCAAAGAACGATAGACGGAAATAACATCTCTCCCATATGTAGGAAGTGCAATACGAAAAATGAAACATAAACCACATAGCAAGTGAATGCCGGCACTTGCACAGAACCAGTACAAAAAGAGGCATGATTCTGTGGCAAAAGCCCTCCTCTGGAGCCTGTGCAAGAAGCATCGGCTACCTTGCAGTAATAAGTGGTACGAGCACCAACCTGAAGGAGTGATAGAAAACGATCAGGCAAAGATCCTCTGGGGACTATGGTATCAGAACGGATAGGGTGATACGTGCAAACAGACCAGACGTGGCGTTGATTGACAAAGTCAAGAAGAAAGTATCACTCATTGATGTCGCAATACCATGGGACACCAGGTTGAAGAGAAAGAGAGGGAAAAAAAGATGGATAAGAATCAAGATCTGAAAATAGAAATAAGAAGGATATGGGATATGCCAGTGGAAATCGTACCCATAATCATAGGAGCACTAGGCACGATCCCAAGATCCCTGAAAAGGAATCTAGAAAAACTAGAGGCTGAAGTAGCTCCAGGACTCATGCAGAAGAGTGTGATCCTAGAAACGGCACACATAGTAAAACACCAAGAAATGAAGGACATGATCAGGAAAGAATATATGCAGAGACTCAAGGCGATACTCAAGTCCAAACTCAACGCCGGAAATATGATAATAGCCATAAACACATGGGCAGTGCCAGTAATCAGATACAGCGCAGGAATAGTGGAATGGAATGGACGAAAGGCAGAACTCCGCAGCATAGATCAGAAAACCAGGAAACATATGACAATACACAAAGCACTACACCCAAGAGCAAATACGGACAGACTACTACAAACATGAAAGGAAGGAGGGAGAGGACTACTAAGTATAGAGGACTGCGTCAACATCGAAAACAGAGCACTGGGGCAATATCTGAAAACCAGTGAAGATGAGTGGCTAAAGAGTGCATGGGAAGAAGGACTAATAATAGTAGACGAAGACCCAGAAATATACAGAGACAGGAGAAAGACAGACAGAACAGAGGACTGGTACAACAAACCAATGCACGGACAATACATGAGACAGACTAAACAACTAGCCAGCGATGACAATTGGCAATGGCTACAGAGGGGAGAGCTAAAGAAGGAAACTGAAGGAATGATAACAAGCGGCACAAGATCAGGCCCTAAGAATCAGATATGTTCAAAGAACGATAGACGGAAATAACATCTCTCCCATATGTAGGAAGTGCAATACGAAAAATGAAACATAAACCACATAGCAAGTGAATGCCCGGCACTTGCACAGAACCAGTACAAAAAGAGGCATGATTTCTGTGGCAAAAGCCCTCCTCTGGAGCCTGTGCAAGAAGCATCAGCTACCTTGCAGTAATAAGTGGTACGAGCACCAACCTGAAGGAGTGATAGAAAACGATCAGGCAAAGATCCTCTGGGACTATGGTATCAGAACGGATAGGGTGATACGTGCAAACAGACCAGACGTGGCGTTGATTGACAAAGTCAAGAAGAAAGTATCACTCATTGATGTCGCAATACCATGGGACACCAGAAGTTGAAGAGAAAGAGAGGGAAAAAATGGATAAGAATCAAGATCTGAAAATAGAAATAAGAAGGATATGGGATATGCCAGTGGAAATCGTACCATAATCATAGGAGCACTAGGCACGATCCCAAGATCCTGAAAAGGAATCTAGAAAAACTAGAGGCTGAAAGTAGCTCCAGGACTCATGCAGAAGAGTGTGATCCTAGAAACGGCACACATAGTAAGAAAAAGTGATGGACTCCTAAGGAGGCAGGATGCAACCCGGAACCCCACACTAAATAAACCACCCCCAGTCGAATTGGAGAACTGTGATAGAGCAAAAAAAAAAAAACAAAAAAAAAAAAATAAATAAATAAAAAAAAATAATAATAATAATTCTTTAATTTTCTCAGCTGTCTAAGATATCCTTGTTCATATGATGACAATTTCCAGACGTAAACTTCCTACAGATCTGAGCACCTTTTCTTCTGATGTGTCCATTTGGTTTTCCAAGACCTTTGAACAATAGGCAGTCTTTACTGATTCACTGACGCTCTTCTGTGAATGATATTGAAAAGGCTTGTATAAACCAACACTGAAAATGAGGAAATTCCTCGTCGGTTCCTCATATTCAGCTTGAGACAGTAACTGCCTGAACACCAGGTGCGTCTCATCTCTCCTTTTTTTTTTTTTACTGTAGGTCAGTCAGTCAAAGTAGTGGTCTCTAAGGACATTACTTTAAGACAATTACGTTTTATTAAAGATTCATAGAATTTATAAGTATCGTGAATTGAGGTTCTTTGAAGAACTTCTAAAACACTTTCAAAAATCTTTCTGAGAATGAATAAATGCCTGTTTCGAGACGAAAAGCTGTGTCAGGTTGTATGAGATACGAATACCTTCACGAAAAAAATGGTGCTCATACTGCTCATTCTGATATATATATATATATATATATATATATATATATATATATAGATATATATATATATATATATATATATATATATATATATATATATATATATATAGATATATATATATCACAGGAAAACAGCAGTCGTTCGAGATATATCTCAAGGAAGCAAGGGAGACGTCTTCTGGTAATTTAAAAATGCTTTATTAAGCGACGTTTCGGGGTCCAGCCCCATCATCATCACGGCTGTAAAAAGGATTAATACACATAAACATAATAAAAAGACTCATCCTAATAACTAACAAACATTTAAAATTCATACATACATACATATATATATATATATATATATATATATATATATATATATATATATGTAGTATGTATGTATGATGTATGTATGTATGTGTAAATAAAGGTTTTTGCCACGATGGAAAAAAAGTGTATAAATAAATGAAACCTTTATCTATACATAGCATCACGTTTATATACTTCGTGATCAAGTTATTCATATATGTATGTATACATATACATATAGACAAGTAAATCAATACTAGTCCTGCAAAACATCTGTTATGAACATGGTTAGAATTACCGACAGAAAACCAAGTGTTCAACGCCTACGCTGGTTAGCCAGACATTACAGCTTACCGGAGGAGCACAACCGCGCCTCCTCACAACACCGCCCCCCCCCCTCCCCTCATCCCCCACCCCGACTCCACCAACCCTTTAACCTTTCCACCTCCGACAGCAATCAAATATCGTTTATCTTTAATATGTTCATTATCATTATTATTCACTAACCCCCTCCCGGCATCGAAACCCAATCAAAAATCGCTCATTATTATTATTATTAATATTATTGTTATTTTTAGTATTATTATTATTATTATCATTATTATTAATTCAAAACGCTCGCATATTCAAGGAAGTCAAGAACCGTCCATTCCGGCTTGAGGGAGATTCTCTTTGTATTTTGTAGTTTCTGTCACTAATTGATTTGCGTTTCTGTCTGTATCCTTTTTCCATCATTAATTGAATGACTTTTCTATACAGCGGCCATTGAACCCCAGGTGGTTCGGGAAAGGGCGCTGTTTATCTGCCAGGCCTCCGTGGGATCTTCCATGAACATCACCTCCTCCCTCCTTCTGCTTTCTTTCCACTCACTCATGGCGCTGCTGTTCATTCATTCATTCATTCAGAACGAAGAATTTCTTGTCGAATGTCAGCGACACCGTTCCCGAGTATATATTTTTCTTCTTCTGTTCACATTGATAACAGGCGCTGCGCTGTCAGGCCCGAATTAGGACTTGGGTTCCACCTTCACTTGAAAGACCGGGGTTCGTTCCCGTTGTGGCGGAGAAATCTACGTATATATATGTGTGCATATATATATATATATATATATATATATATATATATATATATATATATATATATATATATATATATATATATCATCGATGTTAACGTAATTTTTCAGTTTTTTTTTTTTTTTTTTTTTTGTAGTCAACCTTGTGATTTGTTAACATTTAATATTAAGGCATTTAGTATTTAAGCATTTATTTTTAAGGAAATTTGTATTTGTATATATTACGAAAGTTAAGTTGGAGTGTGGTGATTTTGCGCCTCCTCCCCGCTTGTTTAAAGTTTTTGAATTACCCTTTTAACACTCATATCTTTTTTGTTTACGTTTGGGCACGTGACTGGAGCCCTCGGTGAGGGAGGTGAGAAGAGACAGAGCGAGTGTTTGGGCAGACAGTTCGGGCTTTCTACAGAGGCTGTCCCTTTTTTTATCTGCAGCTGCCGCACTTACAATATTTTATCAACGCTTTTGGGAGTATTTTGAGCCGTCCTTCGCAGGTACACATCTGGCTACCTGCGGTGTTGTGTACGCTGTACTCGACGTATTTTGAGTGCTGTCCTAAGCAGTTACGCTTCTGGCCACCTGCGGTGTTGCGTCCTGCTTGCAATGCAGGTGATTTGTGCCACCTGTGGCCTTATCTTGCTGCCACCTCAGTGGAAGATTTTTCCTGAGGTGTTAGGAGCATTTGCTTTTCCAGGACGCCTTGGAACTTATTGCAGCTGTGGGGGCCTTGATGCCCGTCAGAAGTCAAGTGGGGAGACAGATCCCAAGTAAGCGTTCCTTTTTGTATGGTCGTGCAGGACCTCTCGACTCCTCCTTCCTGGTGCTTCTGTGCTCCCCTGTTAGCAGAGTTCTGGAATTATTGGGATCACGGCCTACTGTAAGGCAAGACATTTATTATTAGCTGGGATCACTGACTCCCTTTCTGAGTGTGAGGAGATATTTTTTTTATTATTATTATTTATATATAGTTATATCTTATAATGAACTGTTTAGACAGTTGGAATTTGTTGCCCCTTTTGTTTGTTTTGTTATAATTATAAATTCTGATGATGATAACAGCCTCGTGGCTTTTATATTATTTTTTATATAATAAGTTTAGATTATAAACATGGGTAGGAGATTAAGTGTTTTCTCCCTGTTACTCTTAGCCTTCCTCCCCAACCTATTTAGTTATAGGTATTGATTATTTTATTCATTTTGATCTGGCCAGTTATATTGTATATTTTGATGTATTTGCATTCATGTGTTTCTCTCTATTATCTCTGTTTAGGGCTTAGTTTTTAGTAGTTAGGAATCCCAAGGGATTATTTAAGGACTAGAGTTTTCCCTTGGCAGTCACAAGGTTGACTTTGATTATTTTTGTTTGTTAATAAATATTGTTGAGTTTTCCTGAGTGTTTTCATCTCCATTCACCATCTTTTGCTGGATACTCTGTAACAACACAGTGTACAGTTGGACACAGGTTTCCCTGGTACACCGTCTTGCGAGACTTCGAAAAATTACATGGTAACAGTGTTTACTGCGGGAGATTGGGGGGAGAACCCCTTCTCTGCTAACAAGAGTTCCACCAATAAGTTCTGGAGTTCGTTTGGTGGGCGGAGTTATTAGGTGTGGTTGGAGAAAGACACACACACACACACACACACACCCACTCACACGGAGTAAAAAAAAAAATCTGAGCAGTTTATATCGTTGTAATGAAGATTGTTGTCTCACTTGTAACATAAGTTTGTTTATTAAGGTTCCAATTAACTTTCTGTCAAGACATTATCTTACATCCGTGTCTATCATTATATATCGGTCATATTCATTATACAATACTTAAAATTGATCAACCTTTTAAAGTTATATTGGTATTCCCGAAAATCACGAATATCATAACAGGATATTTTAACCTTATCACGTAAGCCAAGTTTACAGCATCGGTTGCAGTGCGTTTCCTACAAATAATACAATTGGAAGCTATAAAGAGAAGCTCAGCAGCAAATGATTGAATATACCAAAAATTCAATGAATTTGTAGAGTCTCCGACACTTAGCTCTCTCTCTCTCTCTCTCTCTCCTCTCTCTCTCTCTCTATACTAGCTAACTTATATATATCTCTCTCAGCTACTAGTTAACTTAGTGACAAGAAAAACCCCTGCGCTTAGTATGCAGTTTCTGATATGTCTTAGTGTATTCAAGAGAGGATCAGTGACCCAATAATATCGAAGATTGCCCTTCTGACCATACCCATAAGCATAACCAAAGCAAAGAAATTTCTCATCTCTGATACTGTAATGTCATAAACTCTTGTTCCCTTGAGTGTTCGCTTGCTTTATTACCCCATTCCATAACATGAAATTAACGATTGGATCTCTCTACAGTCAGTTCCATTATAGAATCATTAGAAATAGAATAAAAAAACTTTATTCCTGATATACTATCATCAAAATCGAAGGTGTGCGGCAAAAAAATATCGCCACCAACGCTTTGCCACACAGGATTAGCTGGTTTGACGTTTCTGACAACCTCCTAGGCCACCTTTACCTCCCCTCCCCCCGCGCATTTCATACCGATACAATAAGCTATGAAGGCGCACAAAATTAAAAACTTAAAAACGTCACATGACGTAAACATGTGTGGGACGACTTCTGCAACACGTCATGAGACGTGATTGACCTTTTAAGGGATAACTGTTGTTTTTTTTCTAAAATCATGTATACACTGATATATTATAAACTATATATTTCGTTGACCTCAGGTGATAGGTGAAGTCATTTGGGCTTTCCTTATAGTGGCTGACATAAAGAGAGTATCATCTACTGAATTGACAGTTACCTTTTAAAATGTCCCACAGAGCATATGACCCCTATACTCAGAAACGACAACGACGGCCAAAAAATATGCCACATTTTACTCTTGTTCATATAACTTAGGTTTTAACCAAAGATACATTGAAAATATCAGTAGGATATAAAGCATTACATTTCAAATAATGGAAACTATTTTAAGACTCCAAGAAGCTAATAAGCGAAAATAAGTGGCGAATTATATTTGTATCGTCCACACCACAGTGAACAAAGTATACAGGTAAGGCAATTTGCCAGTACTGTTACCGACCTCACTGTATGAAAACAGTGCTCAGCGAGTCATTCAGTTCTATAATTAAATGCTGTTAACAAGAAACGGTGATTAGGAAGACATCAAAAACATGTGGGGCCTGAGTAAGTATGAAAGTTTGCTGCAATACTCTTAATATTGTATGGAGGCATTATGCTTTTTTTTTTTTTTTTACAGATACTTTAAATATTATATCAAGAATATCATG
This sequence comes from Macrobrachium nipponense, assembly GCF_015104395.2. Classification (NCBI taxonomy): domain Eukaryota; kingdom Metazoa; phylum Arthropoda; class Malacostraca; order Decapoda; family Palaemonidae; genus Macrobrachium; species Macrobrachium nipponense. Next base: position 77,397,779 of record NC_087215.1, on the reverse strand, counting down.
GTTATAATAAAACTTGTTGTGAATTATATTTATTAAAACATATAATGAAATAACTAGTAAGAACAAAATGAGAACATTTTAGGTCCTATTACAAAAATTATAACATTTATATTATACAATCTAATATTTTGACCATCCACCCTCTCTGTCACTTCCCTCAATCTGTCGGGCATCGAATGAACAAGGTTGAAAATTTGCTGCGGTCTCCGTCTATAAATTTCCCACAGAGTTGATGTGAGCCATGAGCTGCTGTGTTGTTCTCTCATGTTCCATTTTCCATGTGTTCACATCTGGGCCCACACGGTGTTCAATCACATTCATATCTGCTCCTTTGCTCGGCCATTCATGAAGAAGCAGGTTATCCTGTCTGGCAAACCACTCTTGAATAACGTGAGCAGTGTGAACAGGATGGGCCCTGGTGGGAAGGGAAAATTCCTTTCTCGTAAGGAAGGCAAGAAGGAGGTTTGCAGCAGCTCAACATACTTAGCTGCTGTATCGTCCCTCGATACAGAACACATCACCCATACCATGCAGACACACCCAGCCCCATACGTTGCAGGTGACATGGCCGGATCGAACCACCTCAACAATGTTACGGGGTTCATATCTGAATGAGAGAAAAAAAAATGGTGTATATATAAATCATATATATATATATATATATATATATATATATATATATATATATATATATACCTTTGGAGAATTTAAATTCTGATGAACAACACTGAAAGAATTCTATCGTGTAATTATTTATTTAATATATTATATTTGAGGAAAAAGAGCAAATGATGCCACTGTCCCTTACCTAATATTTATCTCAGAAATAGAACTCTTATCTATGTTTACTCCCTTTATATATTTTGACAGTCCACTTCCGTGGAAGAAAATCTGAAGATTAATAATTAATATAAAGAAGAATGCAATTGATAATTGATGCAAATAATGATTTTGCTTATCATACCGGGTTCTATTTGTTCGCCAACAATGCAGCTTCCCATGCGATGCGGACAAGAAGCACTTCTCGTCAGTAAAGATGACCCTGCCCCAAAAGTCCAAACCCTTATCAGCATGACTTGGGCAAAATCAAGCCTTCCCGCCTTATGTCGCTCCGTCAAGAGCTCCTTCGTCGCTGGAATCCCGTGATGAATCCCAGCAGCGTGGAGTCTGATTCGCACTGTCATCGATGACACCTAATCCAAGGTCTTCATGAATGGCCTCGGCTTTGGTTAAGGGTTGCTCTCGAGCCGCCCTGAAAATGGCGTCATCCTCAGCTGGGGTGGTTTTCCGTGGACACCCTGGCCTAGCTAAGCGAACATATTATCTTAAATGTTTAACTTATAATTTATATAACATCGCAATCAATTATAGATTCTTCGAATTTTGTACTCGATGGATTGATCATAGTTTAGTAAACATGGCCGTATATTTTTGGTTTCAAAAGCATATCAAATAGAACGAGATTACACATAACCATAATATTCTTAATATGGTTGGTGGTCATTAAAACTGTAAATCATTGCTGAGCCATCACTGAAATTACATTTAATAAATAAACTATAGCTATCATAAGACACACAATGACTGTGACGGGGTGGGCACAAATAAAATGTTCTTATAGGCTTAATTTTATCGAGACAACTCGATCGACTATCTAACTTTGTTGGTCGGCAGGGGCCAACCACCCACCGGTGTGGAATTATGGAGGTGCACCTGAAATATTACTGTGGTGTTGGAATGGCTGTGGATATCTGTAGTCTAACCCAAATTATAATAGCGAGACGAAATACATTTACGAAAGAAACTTTCATATTAAATAAGCAAGATTAAATAACCATGAATAATGTAACATATCCACCAATCATTCAGCATAAACAACTTACGTAAGTCGTTGAAGTTCCCACTCTCCTCCCATCTTATCCAACATCACGTTCAATGGCTCGTATCGAGAAGCCATTGTCGCGTAAAGTGACAATTCGTCCTCGCAGCGCCAGATTTGTGTCCCTTTGATTCATGGTGAGTGGTTATGAAATCTGACCCATTTAAAAATCCTGCTGACGACCTCACCTCCGTTGGGATTCAGACTCTGTTTCGAGTCGAGTAAAACAATACCATGCTTCATATATATCATTTATATCGTTCCTTGATTGTAGAGTTAGCCAATAGGGATCATAATCACCATGGTATGAAAATAAAGATACTACTGTTTTAAATATAATATGCTCACGTAATTATTGTTCCTGTTAATAATTACATTGAGAACTGAATATTCGTTGAGCACTGCTTCGTAAAATGAGCTCGGTAAAAATGTTCGCGAATTCTCTAACCTATTTATCTGTAAATAAGATTCGTTTAAATATGAGATTTTGCTATAGTGTACTACACCCGTAATTTATAAAAGTATCATGAATCACAAATAATAAAGAATAGACACTTGTCCTGTACGAAGATGCAAAAGGCTCGATTAGCCAGAAATGGATATGAACATAACAGTATAAAAAAAAAAAACAAAAAAAAAAAAAAACTTCGCCTGCCCTCTCCCTCTTCCCCACTTCCACCCCCTTCCTCTTCCTTCCCTCACCTCTCCTCCCCCTCCCCTCTCTCTCTCTCTCTCTCTCTCTCTCTCTCTCTCTCTCTGAATGTTACTTCAGTTTAAGTATATTTTGTACGATTTTATTTTATCTATCCATTTATCTAATCTAATAATAATAATTTACAATTTTACCAAAGTACGGTACGGTATAGTTCAGGTACGGAAAAAATGTGCAAATTCCGTACCGTACTACCTTACCTTAGGCATGGATATATTACTTTTGTTCTACGTTGAAAAACAAGGGAACAATATTAAGCATAGTAGTAGCTATTACTATTTTTATCTTGAGGTCAATTTTTTTTTTCTTTCTTAGTGACTTTTGACTTGGGTTAGGAGTAAATGATCATAATTTTTAGAGTGAGAGATATCTACATGTATGGTGGAGTAGTAGAACGATAGACACTGTGATTGATGATAAAGCTACTGTTATACTTGTGTTTGGTTACCTCCTTCGCAATCTTCATTTGGATTCAGGGCATCAGCCATATGCTTGTATTACGAAGGTGAAGAAGAGATAGCCGCCTAGGAACATAACTGTCGGCATGGTAGCAGAAATCCGTTTGTCACGCAACTTTTCAACTTTTTTTTTTTTTTTTTTTTAGCAAAGAGAGAGCCGCCAATTGCCTACAGATTGGTTTGAATAAGTAACTGGTTACAGTTGCTCTATGTGTTACAAATAAAAATTGAGCATTTTTACCGGACATTCATTAGAGTTAAAGCCTTGATGATACCGAAAAATTATAGCAAAATCTCGTACTGATACCAGTCTTCATTAGTGTTATTGACCAAAAACGTGACTGCACTGTCTGTGAAACCCACAGTAAGAGAGCTTTACCAATTACAAATAAACATTACCTTTTATTCAGGCTTGGAGTAATTGTCATTTATCTGAAATGTTTTTAATAACACGTTTTGAAGTTAACTGTAATTGCGTTTGGTTTTTTTATTTATACTTAATGGTAATTGTAATTGTAATTGTAACTGAAAAGTTCAAGTAATAAAGTACTTTATTTGAAATTGTTATCCTAGAGCAGCCCTCTTTTCGAGAACTCATCTTAACCAAATGCAATAGAGAGATGTTTTGAGTCGCTACCCAATTTATTTATTATATTATTAAGGGAGAATCTTAACAAGCCAGCTACCAATTCTAAAAATTGTTTTATTCCATTTATTTCCTTTTTTTGTGCAAAAAGTTTTGTGAAAAATGTTTCCCTTATTTGAGTTATGTATTTCAGTATTATTATCTTACAATCAGCATAATAATCTTCAACACAATAAACATACTAACAATTTACTTAGGCAAATCATAGGATGTTAACGATAATTTCTGCAGTTCTAAAATATTTTAGATATGTTTGTTTTGTATTTGTACTGAAGGTATTATAAGTTACAACTTACAATTGTTGTAGAAATTGACTGTAAAAGGACACCAAACTCAAGTATAAAGTCTTTGCAACTATCTGCATTTTTTAAAAGGAAATAGGTGTGCGAAATGTAATTGAGTAATACATTTTATATATGTATTTGTAGCTGTGATTACAATTTTGAAATATTAAAATTATGAAAGTATACTAATGATTGTATTTAATATTGTTCCCCATCTTGTAATTGAAGTTGTAATTGTAATTCGATAACAGGTCAGGTAATTATGATTCTAATTGTAATAGACATAAAGCAAACGTAATTACCCCTAACCTGCTTATATTACATAAGATATGCGACAGTAGCTACTTCATACGAAATGGATGAGCATCAAAATAATGGGAACAATAATAAAAAACAAATTATGTATACATGGGAGAAAACTGATTAGAAATTCAGTGATTTTTCCACTGCACTGCGAATTGTTCAATCTTTAATAAATCGACTTTATCTTTCTCGGGATCTATGGGGTTCATGTCTGCACTCTTATTTGGCCAGTCAACCAATTCAAATCCTCTCGACCTTGAAACCATTCCTGGACTATTCTGGCCGTATGGATGGGACAGCCGTCATGAATGAAAATGACAGGACTAGGTGGAAAGGGATAATTCCGCTGGTGAAGCGAAGGGAGGAAGAAATCCTGAAGAATTTTAACCTATTTTTCATTGGTGAAACCCTTCAGTTTTGGTGATATCACATATACCATGTAAGGAAATCCTGGCCCACACGTTTACAGTTACAAGCCACTCCTGGCCACTTCGTAAATGTTTTCTCGGTGGTATCTGAAGGAAAACAATCTGAATTTTTTTTTACAATTTACGCGTTGCTTTCCATAACATGGAAAATAATGATATATAGTTTTGGGGAAATGTAATGCTAAGCTGATTAGTGGAATTCACGTTAAGAGAGGAACAGCACCACCTTTAGTAAACAGCGTTTCAAACAAATAATTAACAATTTATCCTTATGAAGACATACAAAATTTTAAACGTTATCAATGACAGTAATGACCTGAGATGTTTCAAACAAATAATTAACAATTTATCATTATGAAGACATACAAAATTTTAAACGTTATCAATGACAGTAATGACCTGAGATGTTGCAATACCAGTAACAGCCAATCAATCAATCAGTCCCAGTAATCGTGTGATTTAATATATCACTTTGTTCAGTGATAACGATATCACTGCTACAGCACCCCTATCACACGCTAACAAGTTTGTCACCCAATCATGGCTAGACTGAGGTGTTGCATAAATTTTGATAGGTTATCTGTCCTCTGCTAGTAGTATTCGTTATAGTCTCCAAATGAACAGCAACATATAGTTCTCCGGGCGCAGATCGTCGCTCTACGAGAAAGTGGGCTTTCAATACGTGCTGTTGCACAGCGTCTTGACGTCTCCCCTACAACAGTAACTAAATGGAAAAGGAGGCACGCTTAGACTGGGAAATTGACCGACTTTGGATAGCATTTATTTATTACATTTATTTTAAACTATAAACCTTATAAACCCGTGAAATTATGAAACCTAAATTACAGTTGCCTTGGTCCTGTTGAACTCTAATAGTGATTGTTTCTCTTTACTTCCCAGAATACCAAATAGCGTTCCCATAAGTAAACAGGCTATAATTAATCTGGATTATCTATGTATCTGCATGTTAATTACGTATTTCAGTTCGAAGACCTCCACCACGAATGACCACCCGTTAGGATAACGACGACATTCGACGAGCAGCAGAAGATCCTTTTACCAATACTATTGCTATTCGTGAACGTCTGGCATTAAATGTTTCGGCGAAGACGTCTGCATGAGGCAGGAATACCTCATAAAATTCCTGCCAAGAAGGAATTTCTCGCCGAACAGCATCGTGCTGATAAGCTTGCCTTTGTTCAACAGTTTGTGGGGGAGGATATGGAATTTTGGTCTCGAGTCGTATGCAGTGACGAAAGGTCTTTTACTAGCAGAAGTCACGGCAGAATACATAACTGAAGACCAAGTAATATAAGGCGAGTTCCTATAATTAATAATAACAGTCAGACTATAATAATTATAAGCAAGGGTAATATTATAATCAAAAGATAATAATTTTGTCAATAACCATGTATTTTCCGCTAATTGAATTATATTGCCACGAGAAGTGTGAAAATAAAAATTCTTCATTGAAAACCCCCCATTAGTTCTACTATGGCCAGCTTTCAGGCATTAAGCAAATGCATTATTAATGTTATGAATGATCACGTAGGCGAACTTATAATATAAAGTACAACCTGTTTACTGAATTAAAGAATATCATATCATAACGGACCGTTGCAGATCAAACTTAATGCTATTATAAGTATTAATCCTTGCAGATGAATAAACATTCTTAACTTAATGTAAGGGTTGTTACTTAGCATTTTATTTCCCCAAACGATATAGCATTATTTTCCCTATTACGAAAAGCAAAGCGTAAATTGTTAAAAATTAGATTTTTTCCCTTCAGATACTACCGAAGAAACAATTACGAGGTGACCAGGTGACCAGAAATGGGCATGTCACAGTAAACGTGTGGGGCTGGATCTTCTTACATTGTATGGATGATATCACCAGGACTGAGTGGAGATTCACTGGTGAAAAATACATTGAAATTATTCTGGATTTCTAACTTCTTTCACTTCAACAGCGAATTATTCCTACCACCTCCTCCTGTCATTTTCATTCACGACCGCTGCTCCATCCATACGGCCAGAATAGTCCAGGAATGGTTTCAAGGTCGAGAGGATCTGCAATTGCTTGACTGGCCAAGTAAGGATACAGACATGAACCTCACAGAGAATATTTAAGCTAATGTGGTAAAATGTTGGGAGCCTGAGAGGGAGAGGAGACCAGATCAACTTATGGACCACTGGGAACACAATGGAAGCTATTCCACAACCGACCACAGATCGTCAGAAACCATGAATCTTCTATGCCTAACAGATTACAAGAAGTGATCTAAAAGGAAGGTGGCTGGACATCTCACTAATATTAAAAATAAATGTAAAAATTGAGTGTGTATATTTGGATTACCCCATGGCTTCCGCTGAACTTCCATGTCGTATGATGTAAAAAAAAAAATCGTAAACACACCTATGCACATCGTTTAGCTCCAGGTCATGATTATTATAATTTATTAATTAGAAAGGTGAATTTGATATCTTAAAGGAGTTCAAAATCTAAAGAGAATTTCGTCATCCTGATTTTTTCTTTAAAAATTATTTAAAAAGAGAACCCTAGGACAGTATCATCAAACTACATTTCTCCAAATAGCTCTTTCCACAATTGACAGGTAAATGACTGAAGGGGCTATTTAACAATAGAGACGTCTGTCTCTTATCCTCACACGAATGATGATAAGAGCGAAAGGAATTTCTGTCCATAGAACATTAAAACATGTATCACAATTAATATATTAGAAAATATAAGCCAAGTATATATGTTTATCCATATCATGTAATAATTATTGTAATGAACGGTGTGTAGCGAATAACCTCTGCAGTATATTCAAGAGGGAATACAAACCCAACCATGAATACATGAAACCTCTGAATATCAACAATTGTTTATCATTGGCAAACGAATTAAGTTTACCACATGGGAATGGTTAAAAGTTTGCACCAAGTTTGGGAGGCCTTCTTCACTCTACATTACACGTTGTGGAATTTTCTCTGTCCCTAGCAGTTTCATTTTGATTCCTCAGTAACGTCTAGTCTCTCTCTCTCTCTCTCTCTCTCTCTCTCTCTCTCTCCTTTTCATTCTATATGTATTTCAAGAGAGAGTGAGTTTAACCCAATCCTTCTTCTTGTAAATGTTTTTGTATTCAGAAAATATACAGTACTGTGATAATATTAGGATAAACACTAAAAACACGCTGGCATTAAAGATAAACAAGAAAATATTTCAAGTGGAGCTTTTCGTTAGTCATACACTCTATCCACAAGCATATCTAGTACTTCGTCCACTCATCGGGGTCGCAACAGGCCCACCTTACCCCTAGCCCCCCATCCATTTTAGTTGTAGCAATTTAGCAAAGCTAAGGGGATCGGTACAGCAAAAGCAAGAAGCTTGTCTGTTTGAATTACATTTCAGAATTCCAAAACCTGTAAGACGGCTTAACAACAAGAACTTAATCCCCGACACCACTCCCCCCACCCCCCGAAAAAATATATATGCATATATTAGTTTAGTCAAGATTAGAGGGTGTTAATGACATGTCACTTTAAATTAGCTAATATGGGAGAGAGAGAGAGAGAGGAGCTAAGGTGTCGGACATTTTCAAAACGTTCACCGAGTGTTTGGGTATGTTCAATGAAGTGTTGCTGCGCTTCTCTTTATAGCTTCCTATTGTAGAATTTGTAGGAAACGCACTGCAACCGATACTATAAACTTGGCTTACGTGATAAGTTAAAATATCCTGTTATGATGTTCGTGTTTCTCTCCAATACCAACATAACTAAAATTTTGATCAATTTTAAGTATTGCGTAATGAATATCACCGATATATAATAACAGACACGGTGGTCAGATAATGCCTTACACGAAATTTAAATGGAATCTTAATAAACAAACGTATAGTAAAAGTGAGACTAATCTTAGTTACAGCGATATAACCTGCTCAGATTTCTTTCCTTTTTCTTTTACTTCGTGTGTATGTGTGTGTGTGTGTCTTTCTCCAACCTTACCTAATGACTCCTCCCACTGAAAGAATTCCAGAGCTTATTGGTGGAACTCTTGCTAAGAGAGGAAGAGTCCTCCCCCCCCCACCCCCCTCCCCCTCAGTAAACACTGTTACCATATAATTTTTCGAAGTTGCTCAAGAAGGTGTACCAGGGAAACCTGTGTCCACTGTACATCATTTAGTGCAGACAAACCTGCACCACGGCCCAACAAGGGTCCGTAACAATATATATATAATATAATGATATATAATATATATATATATATATATATATATATATATATAATATATATATATATGCATGTATGTATGTGTGTGTGCATGTGTACATGAAGAGTCTTGTTTGTGTGTGTGCGTTTCCATACATTAGTAAGCTTTTACAATACGTTCACAAAGCAACCTCCTCACCTGTGTCCCATTCCCTCCTCAAGTAAATAAAAAAATACATAAAATAGTTTTTGTGCCTTTTATTTTCCTAATGCAATAAAAGGGAACAAAGTAAAAAAGTTTTGTTTCCAAACTTGCAGAAAAAAGTTTTTTCCCCCAAAAACGAATGTTTGTAAAAAATAGAAATAGAAATGGGAATTATTTTCAAGGTATTATAAATAAACAAAATAAATCAAGAATGGTTTTTCGAGAGGGTCCTCAACCTCGGTTCTTGGATGGATGGACTTGGCGCTGAGGCGCTGTTAGGATGGGCTGCCGGATAGATCCTGCATCCTCATCAGAAATCAGAGGCCACGAAGTTTGTGTAACAAATTTGTTTGTATTTTTGCATTTCATATATACCTTGAAAAAAGAAAAGAAAAAATGCCAAGTAGAGTGACACAACTAACAATGAAAACAATCAATATGAATGTAAATGAACCCCGTCCGTCTGAACTTCCCGATGAGCGATAACCGCGTCAACCGAGTTCTCTCTCTCTCTCTCTCTCTCTCTCTCTCTCTCTCTCTCTCTCTCTCTTTATTATTCTCTGAAAATGCAATAATTTCCAGTGATATGATTGTATACCTGAATGTATATAGATTAGTTGGAATACCAACTATTGCAATAAAAACGATCATCCAGAAATACTCATATACACAACATTGATATATATTTCACACATAGGTAACACCACATTGCAAGGCGGAGGTAGGGGGTCTCACAGACCCAAACACCCTTCTACTGACAAAATGGAGAAGGGAGACCTTGAAGTACCTCCCTCACTCCCCATGTGGACACACAAAGTTAGGAAGGTACTGGGAAGACTGACCAGATCTCCCAGGCAGTTAGAAGTACTAAACAAGAACTTTTACTAGGGGAGGGGGGGTGGGGGGGGCCTCTCGGGCCCTGGTCTACCTGAGCCGGGTTAATTAATGAAACAATCGCCAACTTTACCGAAGTATTGAGTTCAATTTAACTTTCCCACTTTGTGGCGCGTCTCATTCGCTTGGGTAAGAGGCAAATGCCCAAAAATCGCATGACAGACAGCCGTTATAATAACTCCCCCCCCCCCAACCCCCTACCCCATAAAACCCCTTTCCGATCTAATCCCCGAATAATCATCACCTGTGATTTCCTATATTGCGACGCAGACTTCAGGTCCAACGAGGAAGAATATGCTGCGAAGAAGAACAATGACACTTTATCAGTGTTCCTGAAAGAAGACCTTTGAATCAGCGGTGGAGGAGGAGGAGGAGGAGGAGGAAGAAGAGGAGGAGGAATACAAACAACCTTGCACTTGACTCAGGCGATTGGTTCTCTGTGAACCGGCTGATATTTCTGACACGGAAAGGATTATTATTATTATTATTATTATTATTATTATTATTATTATTATTATTATTATTATTATTATTATTCATTTGTAGAATATTATCATATTAGAATTATTTCTAATTCTGTTTCCATTTCATTACAATAGTATAAGTCTTTTTTTTTATTATCAGTATCTCTTTTATATGTAATATTGATTTTATTTTCCTTCATTTTGATCAATTTTATATTTACCACTTATTTTTTATTTTGTTATATTTTACTCACTTGATTTTATTTACTTTAACATGACAACTATTGGTAGAAAAATGTACAACTTAGCCATGCAGTAAATTTCCTAGAAAAATTTAAATTGAGATTTATTTTCAATTATTTTTTACTCTTTGATTCTAATTTATTTCAACTTATCTAATTTCTATTATTATTTCCTTCTTCTTCCCATTTTATTTTTATTTTATTAAATATACTGTATTGACCATCAACTATTTTTTCTAAAAATAAATTGAAACTCTCTCTCTCTCTCTCTCTCTCTCCTCTCTCTCTCTCTCTCTCTCTCTCCTCTCTCTCTCTCTCCAAAATCCAAAATATGAAATTGAAATCCCTTTCTACCGAATAACACTTCTCGGGCAAGAATGACGGACAGTGCATGGAAGCATCGAGTTGCTTTGATTTGCGAGGAGTTTTTTTACACACCAAAGTATTTCTGCATAATC
>NC_087215.1:77361392-77386091 GCF_015104395.2 Macrobrachium nipponense | reverse complement strand
GATTATGCAGAAATACTTTGGTGTAACTCCTCGCAAATCAGCAACTCGATGCTTCCTTGCACTGTCCGTCATTCTTGCCCGAGAAGTGTTATTCGGTAGAAAGGGATTTCAATCTCATATTTTTTATTTTGGAGAGAGAGAGAGAGAGAGAGAGAGAGAGAGAGAGAGAGAGAGAGAGAGAGAGAGAGAGAGAGAGAGAGAGAGTTTCAATTTTATTTTTAGAGAAAATAGTTGATGGTCAATACAGTATATTTAATAAAAAAAAATTAAATGGGGAGAAGAAGGAAATAATAACAGAAATAGATAAGTTGAAATAAATTAGAATCAAAGATAAAAATAATTGAAATAATATCAATTAAATTTTTCTAGGAATTTACTGATGGCTAAGTTTACATTTTCTCCAATAGTTTCATGTTAAATAAAATCAAGTGAGTAAAATATAACAAATAAAATAAGTATAAATCTAAAATTGATCAAAATGAAGGAAAATAAAATCAATATTAAATATAAAAAGAGATACTGATAATAAAAAAAAGACATACTATTGTAATGAAATGGAAACAGAATTAGAAATAATTCTAATATGATAATATTCTACAAATGAATAATAATAATAATAATAATAATAATAATAATAATAATAATAATAATAATAATAATAATAATAATAATAATAATAATAATAATAATCCTTTTCGTGTCAGAAATATCAGCCGGTTCACAGAGACAAATCGCCTGAGTCAAGTGCAAGGTTGTTTGTATTCCTCCTCCTCTTCCTCCTCCTTCTCCTCCTCCTCCTCCTCCTCCACCGCTGGGAAGCTGCATCATCCATTATTCACACAGAGAGAGTTCCATGATGATTCAAAGGTCTTCTTTCAGGAACACTGATAAAGTGTCATTGTTCTTCTTCGCAGCATATTCTTCCTCGTTGGACCTGAAGTCTACGTCGCAATATAGGAAATCACAGGTGATGATTATTCGGGGATTAGACGGAAGGGGGTTTTATGGGGTAGGGGGTGGGGGGGAGTTATTATAACGGCTGTCTGTCATGCGATTTGGGCATTTGCCTCTTACCCAAGCGAATGAGACGCGCCACAAAGTGGGAAAGTTAAAGTTGGTGATTGTTTCATTAATTAACCCGGCTCAGGTAGACCAGGGCCTGAGAGGCCCCCCCTCCTCCCTAGTAAAAGTTCTTGTTTAGTAACTTCTAACTGCCTGGGAGATCTGGTCAGTCTTCCCAGTACCTTCCTAACTTTGTGTCTCCACATGGGGAGTGAGGGAGGTACTTCAAGGTCTCTCTTCTCCATTTTGTCAGTAGAAGGGTGCTTGGGTCTGTGAGACCCCCTACCTCCGCCTTGCAATGTGTTGTTACCTTTGTGTGAAATATATATCAATGTTGTGTATATGAGTATTTCTGGATGATCGTTTTTATTGCAATAGTTGGTATTCCAACTAATCTATATACATTCAGGTATACAACCATATCACTGGAAATTATTGCATTTTCAGATAATGATAAAGAGAGAGAGAGAGAGAGAGAGAACTCGGTTGACGCGGTTATCGCTCATCGGGAAGTTCAGACGGACAGGGTTCATTTACATTCATATTGATTGTTTTCATTGTTAGTTGTGTCACTCTACTTGGCATTTTTTCTTTTATTTTTTCAAGGTATATATGAAATGCAAAAATACAAACAAATTTGTTACACAAACTTCGTGGCCTCTGATTTCTGATGAGGATGCAGGATCTATCCGGCAGCCCATCCTCACAGCGCCTCAGCGCCAAGTCCTATCCAAGACCGAGGTTGAGGACCTCTCGAAAAACCATTCTTGATTTATTTTGTTTATTTATAATACCTTGAAAGTAATTCCCATTTCTATTTCTATTTTTTACAAACATTCGTTTTTGGGGGAAAAAACTTTTTTCTGCAAGTTTGGAAACAAAACTTTTTTACTTTGTTCCCTTTTATAGGATTAGGAAAATAAAAGGCACAAAAACTATTTTATGTGTTTTTTTATTTACTTGAGGAGGGAATGGGACACAGGTGAGGAGGTTGCTTTGTGAACGTATTGTAAAAGCTTACTAATGTATGAAAACACACACACACACACAAGACTCTTCATGTACACATGCACACACACATACATACATGCATATATATACATATATATATATATATATATATATATTGTTACGACCCTTGTTGGGCCGTGGTGCAGGTTTGTCTGCACTAAATGATGTACACTCAGTGTTGTTACAGAGTATCCAGCAAAAGATGGTCAATAGAGACGAAAACACTCAGGAAAACTCAACAATATTTACTAACAAACAAAAATAATCAAAGTCAACCTTGTGACTGCCAAGGGCAAACTCTAGTCCTTAAATAATCCCTTGGAATTCCTAACTACTAAAAACTAAGCCCTAAACAGAGATAATAGGGAGAAACACATGAATGCAAATACATCAAAATATACAATATAACTGGCCAGATCAAAATGAATAAAATAACCAATACCTATAACTAAATAGGTTGGGAAGGAAGGCGAAGAGTAACAGGGAGAAAACACTTAATCTCCTACCTATGTTTATAATCTAAACTTATTATATAAACAATAATATAAAAGCCACGAGGCTGTTATCATCATCATAATTTATAATTATAACAAACAAACAAAGGGGGGGGCAACAAATTCCAACTGTTTCAACAGTTCATTATAAGATATAATTATATATATATATATAATAATAATATAAAAAAATATCTCCTCACACTCAGAAAGGGAGTCCGTGATCCCAGACTAATAATAAATATCTTGCCTTACAGTAGGCCGTGATCCCAATAATTCCAGAACTGCTAATAGGGGAGCACAGAAGCACCAGGAAGGAGGAGTCGAGAGGTCCTGCACGACCATACAAAAAGGAACGCTTACCTGGGATCTGTCTCCCTACTTGACTTCTGACGGGCATCAAGGCCCCCACAGCTGCAATAAGTTCCAAGGCATCCTGGAAAAGCAAATGCTCCTAACACCTCAGGAAAAATCTTCCACTGAGGTGGCAGCAAGATAAGGCCACAGGTGGCACAAATCACCTGCAATGCAAGCAGGACGCAACACCGCAGGTGGCCAGAAGCGTAACTGCTTAGGACAGCACTCAAAATACGTCGAGTACAGGTGGCCAGATGTGTACCTGCGAAGGACGGCTCAAAATACTCCCAAAAGCGTTGATAAAATATTGTAAGTGCGGCAGCTGCAGATCAAAAAAGGGACAGCCTCTGTAGAAAGCCCGAACTGTCTGCCCAAACACTCGCTGTCTCTTCTCACCTCCCTCACCGAGGACTCCAGTCACTTACCCAAACGTAAACAAAAAAGATATGAGTGTTAAAAGGGTAATTCAAAAACTTTAACGAGCGGGGAGGAGGCGCAAAATCACCACACTACAACTTAACCTTCGTAATATATACAATACAAATTTCCTTAAAAATAAATTCTTAAATACTAAATGCCTTAATATTAAATGTTAACAAAATCACAAGGTTGACTAAAAACTGAAAAAATTATGTTAACATCTGATATATATATATATATATATATATATATATATATATATATATATATATATATATATATATATATGCACACATATATGTACGTAGATTTCTCCGCCACAACGGGAACGAACCCCGGTCTTTCAATTGGGAAGGTGGAACCCAAGTCTTAATTCGGGCCTGACAGCGCAGCGCCTGTTATCAATATGAACAGAAGAAGAAAAATATATATTCGGGAACGGTGTCGCTGACATTCGACAAGAAATTCTTCGTTCTGAATGAATGAATGAATGAAGATGAACAGCAGCGCCATGAGTGAGTGGAAAGAAAGCAGAAGGAGGGAGGACGTGATGTTCATGGAAGATCCCACGGAGGCCTGGCGGATAAACATCGCCCTTTCCCGAACCACCTGGGGTCAATGGCCGCTGTATAGAAAAGTCATTCAATTAATGATGGAAAAAGAATTCAGACAGAAACGCGAATCAATTAGTGACAGAAACTACAAAATACAAAGAGAATCTCCCTCAAGCCGGAATGGACGGTTCTTGACTTCCTTGAATATGCGAGCGTTTTTGAATTAATAATAATGATAATAATAATAATAATTCTAAAATAACAATAAAAAATAATAATAATAATAATAATAATAATAATTGAGCGATTTTTGATTGGGTTTCGATGCCGGAAGGGGGCTAATGAATAATAATGATAATGAACATATTAATGATAAACGTATTTGATTGGCTGTCGGAGGTGGAAAGGTTAAAGGTGTTGGTGGAGTCGGGGGTGGGGAGGGGGAGGGGGGGGGTGTTGTGAGGAGGCGCGGTTGTGCACCCCCGGTAAGCTGTAATGTCTGGCTAACCAGCGTAGGCGTTGAACACTTGGTTTCTGTCGGTAATTCTAACCATGTTCATAACAGATGTTTTGCAGGACAAGTATTGATTTACTTGTCATATATGTATATGTATACATACATATATGAATAATTTGATCACGAAGTATATAAACGTGATGCTATGTATAGCTAAAAAGATTTCATTTATTTATGTAATTTTTTTCCTTCGTGGCAAAAACCTTTATATATATATATATATATATATATATATATATATATATATATATATATATATATATATTTATATATATATATATATATATATATATATATATATATATATACTGACACACACACACACACACACACACATATACATATATATATATATATATATATATATATATATATATATATGTATGTATGAATTTTAAATGTATGTTAGTTATTAGGATGAGTCTTTTTTATATATTAATGTGTAATTAATCCTTTTTACAGCCGTGATGATGATGGGGCTGGACCCCGAAACGTCGCTTAATAAAGCCTTTTTAAATTACCAGAAGACGTCTCCCTTGCTTCCTGAGAATATATCTCGAACGACTGCTGTTTTCCTGTGATATATATCTATATATATATAATATATATATATATATATCTATATATATATATATATATATATATATATATATATATCTTTATATCAGAAGGAGCAGTATGGGCACATTTTTTTCGTGAAGGTATTCGTATGTCATACAACCTGACACAGCTTTTCGTCCTCGAAACAGGCATTTATTTATTCTCAGAGATTTTTGAAAGTGTTTTAGAAGTTCTTCAAAGAACCTCAGTTCACGATACATATAAACTCTATGAATCTTTAATAAACGTAATTGTCTTAAAGTAATGTCCTTAGAGACCACTACTTTGACTGACTGACCTACAGTAAAAAAAAAAAAAAAGAGAGATGAGACGCACCTGGTATTCAGGCAGTTACTGTCGCAAGCTGAATATGAGGAAACCGGCGAGGAATTTCCTCATTTTCAGTGTTGGTTTATACAAGCCTTTTCAATATCATTCACAGAAGAGCGTCAGTGAATCAGTAAAGTCTGCCGATTGTTCAAAGGTCTTGGAAAACCAAATGGACACATCAGAAGAAAAGGTGTTCAGAGCTGTAGGAAGTTTACGTCTGGAAATTGCCATTATATGAACAAGGATATCTTAGACAGCTGAGAAAATTAAAGATTTATTATTATTATTATTATTATTATTATTTTTTTTTTTGTTATTATTATTATTATTATTATTATTATTATTATTATTATTATTATTATTATTATTATTTTTATTATTATTATTATTATTTTTTTTTTTTTTTTTTTTTTTTTTTTTTTTTCCTCTATCACAGTCCTCCAATTTGACTGGGTGGTATTTATAGTGTGGGTTCCGGGTTGCATCCTGCCATCCTTAGGAGTCCATCACTTTTCTTACTATGTGTGCCGTTTCTAGGATCACACTCTTCTGCATGAGACCTGGAGCTACTTCAGCCTCTCGTTTTTCTAGATTCCTTTTCAGGGTATCTTGGGATCGTGCCTAGTGCTCCTATGATTATGGGTACGATTTCCACTGGCATATCCCATATCCTTCTTATTTCTATTTTCAGATCTTGATACTTATCCATTTTTTCCCTCTCTTTCTCTTCAACTCTGGTGTCCCATGGTATTGCGACATCAATGAGTGATACTTTCTTCTTGACTTTGTCAATCAACGTCACGTCTGGTCTATTTGCACGTATCACCCTATCCGTTCTCATACCATAGTCCCAGAGGATCTTTGCCTGATCGTTTTCTATCACTCCCTCAGGTTGGTGCTCGTACCACTTATTACTGCAAGGTAGCTGATGTTTCTTGCACAGGCTCCAGTGGAGGGCTTTTGTGCCACTGAATCATGCCTCTTTTTGTACTGGTTCTGTGCAAGTGCCGGGCATTCACTTGCTATGTGGTTTATGGTTTCATTTTTCGTATTGCACTTCCTACATATGGGAGAGATGTTATTTCCGTCTATCGTACTTTGAACATATCTGGTTCTTAGGGCCTGATCTTGTGCCGCTGTTATCATTCCTTCAGTTTCCTTCTTTAGCTCTCCCCTCTGTAGCCATTGCCAATTGTCATCGCTGGCTAGTTCTTTAGTCTGTCTCATGTATTGTCCGCTGCATTGGTTTGTTGTGCCAGTCCTCTGTTCTTTCTGTCTTTCTCCTGTCTCTGTATATTTTCTGGGTCTTCGTCTACTTTTATTAGTCCTTCATCCCATGCACTCTTTAGCCACTCGTCTTTACTGGTTTTTCAGATATTGCCCAGTGCTCTGTTTTCAATGTTGACGCAGTCCTCTATACTTAGTAGTCCTCTCCCTCCTTCCTTTCGTGTTATGTATAGTCTGTCCGTATTTGCTCTTGGGTGTAGTGCTTTGTGTATTGTCTATAAGTTTTTCCTGGTTTTCTGAATCTATGCTGCGGAGTTCTGCCTTCGTCCATTCGACTATTCCTGCGCTGTATCTGATTACTGGCACTGCCCATGTGTTTATGGCTTTTATCATATTTCCGGCGTTGAGTTTTGACTTGAGTATCGCCTTGAGTCTCTGCATATATTCTTTCCTGATCGTGTCCTTCATCTCTTGGTGTTTTATATCTCCTCCTTCCATTATTCCCAGGTATTTGTGATCCTGTCTCATCTATGTGTTTGATGTTGTTCCCATCTGGTAGCTTTATCCCTTCAGTTCTCGTTACTTTGCCTTTTTGTATGTTGACTAAGGCGCCATTTTTCTATTCCAAACTCCATCCTGATGTCCCCAGATACAATCCTTACAGTCTGGATTAGGGTATCTATTTCCTTGATGCTCTTACCATACAGCTTGATGTCGTCCATGACATCAGATGGTTGATTTTGTTGCCTCTTTTCTTGAGTTGGTACCCGGCATCCATCTTCTGTAGTACTTTTGTCATGGGAATCATGGCTACTACGAAGAGTAGTGGGGACAGTGAGTCGCCCTGGAAGATCCCTCGCCTGATATTAACCTCTGCTAGTCTTATTCCAGAGCTTTGTAAGTATTGTATTCCAGTTGCGCATTGTATTTTTCAGGAAGCTGATGGTATTTTCCTCTGCCCCATATATTTTCAGGCATTCTATTAGCTATGTGTGTGGTATCATGTCGAAGGCTTCTTATAGTCTATCCATGCCATGCTTAGGTTGGTTTTCCTTCCTCCTACTGTTCTTCATTACCATTTTGTCTATCAGGAGCTGGTCTTTTGTGCCCCTACACTTCCTTCTGCAGCCTTTCTGTTGGTAGGGGTGGATGTTGTTTTGTCTCCTCTAGGTAGTTGTATAGCCTTTCACTGATGATACCTGTTAGTAACTTCCACATTATTGGTAGCAGGTGATAGGCCTGTAGTTACTGGCTATATTTCCCTTACTCTTGTCTTTTTGTACTAAGGATGTTCTTCCTGTGGTCATCCATTTGGGTGCTTGGTGATTTGAGATACAATGCTGGAGTTGTTCTGCTATTCGTGGATGTAGGGCTTGAAGTTTTTGAGCCAGTATCCATGGACTTCATCGGGACCTGGGGTTTTCCAGTTTGGCATTTTCTTTAGTTGGTGTCTGACTGGGTCTGTCGTGATCTCCGTGAATCTTTGTTTTATTCTCCCTGTTTCTTCTTCCTTGACTTCCTGGAGCCATGTTGCATGTTTGTTGTGTGATACCGGATTGCTCCATATGTTTTTTTCCCAGAGTCTCTTACTTGGTTCGGCTTCAGGAATTTCTGGTGGTTGTCTTCCCCCTCTTAGTTGGCTGTATAGTCGTTTCTGGTTTGGTTCCGAATAGTTTGTTCTGTTGGTATCCCTTATTCCTGTTCATGTACCGTTGGATCTTATTATTATTATTATTATTATTATTATTATTATTATTATTATTATTATTATTATTATTATTATTCAGAAGATGAAACCTATTCGAATGTAACAAGCCAACATGGACCTTTGAATTGTAATTCAAGCTTCCAAAGAATACGGTGTTCAATACGAAGAAGTAAGAGGTGGTAAAAGGAAATACCGAAAGAAGAGATCTCACTTATTAAAAAAATGAAATAATAAACAGATATTGACGAGGAGGTGTAAGGGAGGGCATCTGATTTAACTCTGCTTGAAATGAAAATAGACTTCGAAAGGGGGAATTAGATCAAAAGCAGAAGTGGGTTGATGAGAATATTTTTCTGCGTTTTAGTCTCTTGAAGTCATCCAATGTCGGCTCAATGTCATTTGCCCGCAACACCTGTGATAATATCAGGGTTTTGCTTTTTGTTTAAAGAACTTGTGGCAGATGGGGGTTAAATCATCCCTTTGGGGTAGTTTAACATTCCAGGGGGGTGACAACAAGTGTGTAAGTTAAGAGGCGCAATAAGGACCATTTTCCATTCCTTTTGCTTTTCAGTCGATGCATTCGTTCATTTCAACTCCCTGAATATATATTATGAATAATAAAAAGGTTCACAGGGATATATAGCGTTTGGTTGAATGTAAAAAAAAAAGGCAAGTATTTCCTACCAAATATTATTATTACTATTATTATTATTCAGAAGAAGATGTGACAGAGGAAAGTTAAAACAGAAGTGGTCAGCATAGTTGCTGTAGGCAGACAATAAAAGACTTGATATTGAGTAATAATAAGTCTGATCCTGACGATGAGGGATCTTCTACCTATAACAGCACTGACGACCCTTTCAGTGACTCCAGAGTTCAAATTCCTCTCAAAAGTTCCTCTGGAAATCTGTCCCAGCAGATCAATGGATTAGCGAAGGAAATGTTGGAAGTAAAACTAAATGACACCATAAACATGAATTCAATCACATTTAAATGACCTTAACAGAGTTTCTCTCAAAGAGTAAAATAGAATTAATCGTCCGTCGTTCATTTGTCCCAAGAACTTCTTGTGTGAGACCGTGTCAGCTCTTCTGGCGACAAATCTCAGAGCTGCAGAGATTGACAGATCTTTTCCTGCGAATTCAGGATTTTCTTAAGGAGAATAATTGAGTTATAAATGGAATGTTTTGTGGATTAGAATAGTTCTGTAAGAATTACAACGATTCCTTTCTGGCGTGTAAATGGCGTCCATATTTTTTAGAACAGAAGACGCGATTCAGAACCAACATCGAAATGAGTGCAAGCTCAACATAAATATTATATCTCTCTCTCTCTCTCTCTCTCTCTCTCTCTCTCTCTCTCTCTCTCTCTCTCTCTCATTTCTTACATATTTAGCTGACTCCCATCACGGAGGCATAATGAAGATTTAAGAGGACTTTCAAAGATCATGCACCTCTGAGGAGCCGAATGAAGAGGCCGACGGGAGGTCTTTCACCATCAAGTGGTGTCTCTGAATAATGTATCGACGGGTGAGGAGAGGACCTGTCTTGCTCTCCTCGGGAGTCTTCCTTCCCTTGCTCCGGGGAATGGCCTCATATCACAAAATAAGAATACACAAACATACATACATATATATGCAAATATTATTTCTGGTGAAATTTCATTGTGGTAAGGTAAAACAGAGAAGAGAGAGAGAGAGAGAGAGAGAGAGAGAGAGAGATTGTGCACGTAGGCTGAAGGTCAGGGCGGGAATGTATACATTTCCGACCAAGCGACTCCTCTCTCGTGACCGCAATTTTGACGAATAATTGTTATTTTAAAAGTTGTTCGCAAGGATATTCCCCCGACGGAGTGATTGACAGGAGGAGGAGGAGGAGGAGGAGACAGAGAAATGATTTCTCGCACAAGAATTGAGCCTCAAATTCGACTCGAGCAATTTATCTCGAAGCGAGAGTAACACAGATCTTATGCGCCTTCACTTTGCATTCTTGACAAAAGTCATCTTATCCGTAGATTCTCAGAGGAAAAGAAGAGACCGATGCCTCAATATATTATTTATATGAAAAGAAATATCTCTTTGTACCTCCAAATCCAAACTTTGTCAGACGTGAGGTTTGATGAATCCGAGGTTTCACGGTTGACTTTTTTTTTCATCTCGTTAAGGACCAGGTTTACATTTAAATAAATCACGTCAGTAGTTGACTCAGGTTGGTTTATGAGAGAAGAAGGAAGATGATGACCGAGACTTTCAGTAGTACTATGTGTGCTATGTCGGGGTGAACAAGAGTTTAGTCTTTTGTATAGTACTTGCTGTCATCATCCAGTTACGTAAGAGAGAGAGAGAGAGAGAGAGAGAGAGAGAGAGAAACATAATCAGCTATAGTGGATTCACTTCACCCGTGCATCTCGTGCCTAGCGCCGTTCCTTACGACCTTCCTGATTGACTGTTGATAAGCCAGTCACAAGGCTGCAAACTTTCCTCAGTCTCTCTCTAGAGAGAGAGAGATAGAGTTCACGTAGGCAACATCTATTTTCCAACATCTTTCAAACATTATGACTTTCATTACACCCAATTTCATAACTAAACGTCATCAAGCCTATGATTTAAGGATTATATTGATATAAGAATTATGCACTTCATTAAACTTAATGCTGAAATATTTATAGTGAAACAAACATAAAATTCTTAATGTGAAATATATGCAATTATGCCTTACATGAGATCGCAGTGCATTCATCATTTATCATCTCGTGTTTCATACAGTTTCGTAGCTTAAATGCCATGGAAGACAATGATACCAAAAATATTATAGGCAGGGCTGTCAATATGAAAATAACAAGCAAAAGATTAAGAATATTAATCTCTCTCTTGCTTATCTTCGTGTAGCCAGGTGTTGCTCACGTGATCACTCGATGACGTCATCATCATGATCATACCCCTCGATAGATGAAGTCTAATGGGGGGGGGGGGGGGGGGATTAAGAATATTAAGACTTCATTATCATCACTATCATTGTCACCATCATCCTCTCATATCTTATAGTGAAAGAAATTTATTCATCCCATTGATTTTTCTTTTGCTACAACCAGTCCTCCTATATCCCTCTCATTATTCCTATTTATTATATAATTACGATTTTCTTCATCATTCTTATGTCCTCATAATTCTTAAATCATCGGCTTGTCGATGTTTAGTGATGCAATCTGGAAACACTACTTTTCTGGGGTAAAACTGAGGTGCAATGAAAGTTATAACTTTTGAAAGAGAAGAGGTGGAACATACATACGTACATCCTGCCTATGTGAACTCTCGAGAGAGACTGGGAGTTTACTTTCCAGTCCTGTGTCAAACTACAGGGCGTTCAGGGAAGATGCTGAGGCACTGAAGAAGTTAGATCCCAGCAGCTAATTGGAGAATCCGGAGTCCTTCCTAGACCTCCCCCTGGAGCTATATTCAGCGCTGAAGCCTGAAATCGCCGTCGTCATCTTTCTCTTTTGATGAAAACGCAAAGACAAGAGTCGATCATTCATTAATTAGTGAATCATCCTATTCTTAATTCATTCATTTATGAATAGTGAAAAGGGGATGAGTCCTCTTCAGCCCCTCGGGATGTTGAGTTAGGTGGGGGGCTGGGGTGGGGGGAGAATGGATGTTGCAAGTCAAGGGATCCAGCAGGGGAAGCATCTCACTTTGAGAGAAGAAACGCAGAGATGAATAACCAATGAGAGAGATATTAGAGAACAGCAAATTTAAAAATTCCAACTCCTTTAGTTTACGGAATAATTTGCAGTGATTGCGATAGACATATTGTAATTTTGCAATCCTGCTCATGATTAGAATTCAAAACCTGCATTGGAATAGTGAGACCGAACTGATCGAAGACCAAAAGAGAATGTTGTGGCTGTATCGATAGATTCTTCTTCGCTCATTCCTCCGTTCATCTTTCATTTATCTTTTCATAAACGATTACTTGATCTTTCTTGACAATAAAATGATTTTTTCGGCACTTTGGAAATAAGTGCCAATAAAATACCCTGGGTAACACAATTCTCCTGCAATTTCATAGATGTTCTGAATTTCTTCTTCTAAGAATTCAGGCTCACAAATTCTATATGCTCGTGAAAACATCCCTGAGAAATTATGAATGCAAGCATTCACTGCTGTTGGTTTCCGGTATACTTTGAATTTAAATCCGTTGCCGGTTCTCATAACGACTGTGTTAAGAAATGGTAGAGTTTTATTCTGTTATATATCAATTTGAACTTTATGGATGGAACCAGACCATTCAAAAGTTCTAGAAACTCCAAGAGGTCACGATCCCGTGGCCACAGGCATAGTATTATGTCGACGTATCTGTACCATGTCAAAGTGAACGTAATATTTGGTAGGTATCTGATTTCATAAAATTCCATGTAGTTATTTGAGAGAGTTGCAGATAAACAGCTTCCCATTGCCAAACAAAACGTCTGTCTATAAAAACATCCATTAAGCGTAAACGTTTTATCAACTTTGCATAACTTTATCAACTTAATCAAAACATGATGGGAAATAGGAATATTTAGAGTCCCACCAAGAACTATCCAAGAAATTCTCTGCAGTTGATGCCACTCTTCCTTAATTATGTATGGCGCAGTAAAGATTCATAAAGAAGGCAAACCAATCAGAACCATTATCAGTTCGAGAGGCTCAGCTTCTTATCATTTGTCAAAATGGTTAGTATCTTTCTTAAATCCGATAATAAAATATATCAAAGGCAAATATTAAAAATGCGGAAGACCTTATAACAAAGTTGAAAGTCCAAGATACAAATTGCAGGTTAATTAGTTTTGATGTCAATTCATTGTTTACGAAAGAGCCCATTGATGAACTGCTACAATTTCTACAAGGAAAAATTAATTATACTGATAAGACAAACTAAAGTGAATGACTTGGCTGCCAAGGACATGATTATTTCCCTTGTTCAGTAGCACAGCATATCCATCCTGGTTCTTCTTCTTCTTCTTCTTTTTTAAAGGTTCAGATAGACCTGTTGATAGCAATGACAAATCAATGAAGAAAAAACAAAAATGCGGCAGACATGTAGCTGTGAGGCTATGATATCATGCACAGGAGCCATCTGATAGTCACCAGAGTGACTGCTCTTACAAACACATTTTTTTTTTACATCTAAAGGTCTTTTGATTTTGAAATGCAGTGGAAAATCTGGACATGGATGGGGACTTTCGACATTTTCATGGTCTTCATTTTTTTCTGTTGAACAAACATATTAAACATTTTTTAAAGAGCAATTGTGAACCACTACAGGCTGTTAACAGTTATAGGTCATTAAAAGTCAAAATGATACGAGTTAATTCCACGTCTGAAAACTGCGTTTAAAGGAAGAAGGACATTTGAAAGAGCTTAACCTAATTTAAAGGCTTATTGATAATACTGCCGAGAAGGTGTGAGGGAGGGAAGGCATTATTTCATTTCAAAACTGAAATACAAATAGGTTTCGAAGGGGGAATGAAGCCGAAGCAAAGAGATTGTTGATATCATTTTACATTCCAGCCTCCTGATCTCAGCCAGTGGCTTCACAAAGTTAGTTGTCCCCAATACCTTCGTATCAAGGTTTTGTGTTCGGTTTGGAACAACAGGTGTCGCGGATTAGGGGTTAAATGGGCCCTCACCGCCCCCCACCCTCCGGGGTAGTTTAACGTCCAACGGGGGTAACAAGTGTTAGAGGAAAGACCCAGTATGGACTCCCCCTTTTCATTGCTTTTCGTTTGATAGACTTGTTTTCTTTGAAATGAACTGAATAACTGATAAGAAGGACCACATGGATACAGGGTGTCTCTGAACGAAAGGAAGGAAGTATTCCATACCGAATGGGGCTGATGGACGACAAAATGGAACTGGTCAACATGGCCGCATAAGAGAAGAGTTGAATAAGTCTGCGTCTTGGGATGGGGGATTCATCATTCACGTAGCTCCGACACATGAGTCAGTGATTCTAAAGTTCAAATCCCTCTCACAAGTTCCTCTGGACATCTGCCATTGTAGGTCAATTGATTAGCAAAAGAAAATTTTGGAAGTAAATCCAAATAACTTCCTGAAATGGAATTCAGCTATATTTAGTTTTTGAACCAATCTTGACAGAGGTTCCATCAAAAAGATTGCAAGTTTGAATTTAAAACGAATCTTCTCGCAAGGAAAAATTTGTAGGTCTTTTCTTAGGAATTCGGGATTTTCTGATTTAAAGGATTTGTCTCCAACCAGGGGATTTGAGAGTTGTAATTGAGGTATTTCGTAGATTAGGAGAGGTCTGGGAAGGACACCCGCCATGATAAAAGCACTTCAGCTATTACAAAATGGCGTTTAAATGGCGCCTATGCAATAGAAGAATAGGAAACGCAATTCAGATCTGACAATAGACAATACGTAAGCGAGCTCAGGGTCAACCTAAATTTCTCTCTCTCTCTCTCTCTCTCTCTCTCTCTCTCTCTCTCTCATATTGTGCAGACTATCATCAGGAAGAGAATTCAGATTTCGAAGGAATTTCAGAGATTGACTCTGAACATCTCACACTTATTGACGAACCTATAGAGACTCATAGGAGCTTGACGTACTCACTGGACATGAACGTTTGTGTAGGTGGATGAAGAGGCCGACGGTGTGGAAGTTACTTCGCGGAAAAAAGTTCTTTCACCATTGAGTAGTATGAGTGAGTCGGTAAATGCTTTCTTGTATTCCTCGATAGACATCCTTTGTTATGGAGAATGATTTCATGTTAAACACCCACACACACAGATATATATATATATATATATATATATATATATATATATATATATATATATATATATATATATATTTATATCATATATATATATATATATATATATATATATATATATATATATATATATATATGCGTGTGTGTGTGTGTGTGTGTGTGTGTATGTATGTATGTATGTATGTATGTTTCAGAATACCTTATGAATATTAAGGACACAAGAACTAGGAAATGTTTTCTTTACCGGTTTCTTCTGATAAGATGTTCTAAAATGGACTGGAACGTATATAGATATAATGTTTTATATAAGGTGCAAGCGAAGTGCATGCAAACGCACACACACACATTCCTTTGGATCCTTTATGATTTATTGATGACTGTAGATATTCTTACGTATTTGATTGTTTACAGTTGCACTGTATATAGCTTAAACTTCAGTGAATTTAAGTCTTTTTTGTGCATTCTTTGATTGTATTATATATATTTTT
Organism: Macrobrachium nipponense; assembly: GCF_015104395.2. Classification (NCBI taxonomy): domain Eukaryota; kingdom Metazoa; phylum Arthropoda; class Malacostraca; order Decapoda; family Palaemonidae; genus Macrobrachium; species Macrobrachium nipponense. The sequence goes on along the minus strand of NC_087215.1, from coordinate 77,370,547 downwards.
TCTCCAGTGATATTGCTTCAATAGCCTCCTTGCTGTACGAAATCTAAAAGAATTTTAAAAGAATTAAATGTTTGTACTATCATGAGGGAATCTCTCTCTCTCTCTCTCTCTCTCTCTCTCTCTCTCTCTCTCTCTCCTCTCTCTCTCTCTCTCTCTCTCTCTCTCCACTTGAGGATGAGGGGATGGCATCAGTAGGGCAGTTTTCAAAGAGCGTGCAGGTTATTTCCATGGGGTTATTTTTAAAGACATTCAATGCTTGTTCAGCTTTTTTTGGGAGAAATATGATCTTTGGTGGAATCTCTTTTGCATCGATCCACTCCACACTGTTTTGTGAAAAGGAACTTTAATTGTAAAGGCTATTCCACAAGAGTTTGATAAAAAGGCTTATTTTGTACATATATGGCAAATATTGTTCCTTTATGACTTGGATTTTTTTATATCTTTTTCTGTTCATTGTGTTCATTTTAGAAAGAGTTCTTATCTGCCTTTTTTGTTTTTATTGTTTATTTTGCATTACACTTCCTATAATAAGTCCTCTTTAAACTTCTGAGCAGTGGTTTACCAGCCCTCCCTCCACTCTCTCTCTCTCTCTCCCTCTCTCTCTCTCTCTCTCTGGCAATAAATTTAATTTGTTTCGCGTTGTCGTCTAAAGAGCTCTTCGCATTTAAACAATCCATTGTAAACCTTTGTCCTCTGAAGGGAATGACCAGCCCTCTGGCGAAAGAAAGTCTTTCTAGATAGATTAAACGAGTAGAGTTATAGGCGCATAAAGTAGTTACTGTCTTCCTTTCAATTTCTATTATATTCTAGTGTTTCTCAGTTGCGTATTGGGTTTTCATTACTATTTTATGACATTTGGCCTTGTCATGTATTTATTTATTTATTTATTTATTTATTTTTTATTGCAAATCATAATTCTACAAGTCAAAACTCAGCAAAGTCCTGGTATGCAACAAAGGACATTCGATGAACCTTGAGGAAACATCCGGAAATGTCCACAATTTTATTTCGACTGAAATAATTACATCCCCCTCACCCCCCCCCCCCCCCCCCTCCCCCCCCCCCCCCCCCCTCTCTCTCTCCTCTTCTCTATCCCACACCACGCTGACGCTCGTATCACTGAAGTTTTCGCTGCATGGAATCTTGCATGTTATATCGCTCTTGCCATTTTCAGCCCAAAATGTTGTAGTTTTTGTTCAAAAAAGTGTATTATAATTTGTCAGTATTTTCTTGTCGGTCCCGAGATAATCGGTGCTTGATATCAGTGTCTGGGGACTTGATGGAATCTTAGCATCGAAGTATGTTCCACATGTGAATCCACTAGGTATCTTAGTTGGTGTTAGTATTTCTTTGAAATAAATAAATGAATAAAAAATTTTAAGAGGAATAAATAAATAGTTCTTTATTTATGTGGGGAAGCTGACTGCTTTGAGAGATTGCGTGAAAGGTAATGTTACATTTCAGAGATCGAAGACATTACCTTCAAACGCTCTCTTTACCTATGCAGTGCCTGGAAGCCAAAAAGGTAACATGGATAAAGTTCCGTATTGTATAAAATGTAGTGTACAACAATAAAAAATGTATCATTTTCCCATAAGCGTAAAGAATACAGTTATAGGAGGCATCTTAGACAAAACACTTTAATACTTTATTCCGTTAAATTCACGCAGGAAGCCAGTCTGAGTAAACCTACGTATTTTTTAAATAAACGAAACCGCTGCAGCTCAGTTTTGGGGCATTGCATAATTGCAAATTTTATTTATTGGTTTTTATTCAGTCTTATGCATAGAATGTTTTTGCCGGAAACACAAAATTATTTTCGAACACTGAAAGAGAATACTATAATTTAAGGCAGGTCCACTCACCTCTTCGTTCCCTCACATTAATTTCCAAATCATATATCAACTTGGAAAGGGCGCCGCCCCCCTCAACCAAATTCGGAAATTTTGCAAAATGGGAAGAAATGCAAATACACCGTTTGGAAAACAAAGACTTTTATTTTTTTTCCCCGGAATGAATTTCTTTTGCTTTTACCTGTTGAGAGTTGGGAATTCGCATTTATGAGGATGACGAGGATGGCAGAGTTGTGCCTTTTGTATCGTGAATGGATGAATAATTTTGAATCTGCTTGATAAATGCTGCGGAGAGAGAGAGGGAGAGAGAGAGAGAGAGAAGAGAGAGAGAGAAAGAGAGGAGAGAGATAGAGAGAGAGAGAGAGGAGAGAGAGAGAGAGAACTTCGTTTAAAGGGCCAACTTCTTTGGGGGGAAAATTTCAATTTTTCCGAATTCAACACAAGACCTATTTCAGATTCATTATTATCGTTTCGGGTGAAGCGTACGAGAATTTCTGTTTTTTTTTTATTTTTTTTTTTTTATTTATTTATTTGGTATACTTTTATTTATTAATTTTTTATTTTATTTGTTTATTTATTAATTTTTTTTATACTTTAGTATTTTTATTTTCTTTGTGTGTTTTTCAAATAGCAGATAGTTATTTAGTATTTCCCTTAAAACTTTGCATCGAAGTTTCGGAGCTGCGCGTAAACGGAATTGAATTCGGCTTCTCACCGAATGCTTTCGTTGTCAACCTCGCCGGGTTAACGTTAGGTAAGTGATATACAGGTGTCCATAAAGTCCCAGTACCATTACAAGTTCCTATTTATGCTCAGAATGGTACTGGGACTTTATGGACACCCTATAGGTTTGTTGTTTCCTGTAATTCATCGTTACGTTCTGATATCTCGTCTCGTATTTTTTCATAATTTATATATATGTATGTATATATATATATATATATATATATATATATATATATATATATATATATATATATATATACCTTTATTTCATTATCCTTATCAGGTATGCCTTCGTCCCACTAAAATCAGGATGTATATCATATTTTGACTCGGATTTTGTTGTATTGGTCGTCTGGGGGTTAGTATGGATACGCAAAAGGCTTTGACTTAATTTTGACTAAAGTTCTCCATTACATAAACTTCCTGAATGGTTGGAAGTAATCTGGTTTTGGAAAAGGGTCTGAGCGGATATGGTACTTTCTTTAAGGGGTGGTTGGGGGGTGGGGGTGGGGGTGGGGGGGGGGGGGGTTTAGTTGCATAGGTTCTGGGTGATGGGTGGCATAACCATGACGCTGGTCTATGGTCGCAGAAAGCGTTTGGTGTTTTGGAAGTCGATTGTCTTATACAGGCTAATAGTTAAGTTTATTTTGCCTTTATCTGCTATGAATTTTGTATATCATTTGGGATCTATACAGGCTATTAAATAGTTAGGTTTCTTTGGCCTTCATCTGCTCTTAATTTTGCTCATTATTAGGGGTCTATACAGGCTATTAAACGTTTAGGTTTTTTTTGTCTCATCGCATCAATTTTGTTATCATTAGGCGTCTGTTAGACTTCTCTACGCACTAAAACTTGTTTGTTTCTCCTCTTTTCCTGATTGCTTTTTAAAACACCAGAATTGCACTGTGGAAATGGCTGCATCCAACCCTGTACAAGTCTTTAGTCTTCTTCCTCTGTTTTTCTGTCTTCTTATCCTCCACGTCTCCCTTAACACAGACTTAAGGAGATTTTCCACGTTTCTTCCGACGGGGCCCACAAGAAGCTGACATCTTCACAAATGGAGGCTTTATGCCGCTTCAAGTTATTATTATTATTTTTTTTTTTACGAGAATCTTCCCCATTTCCAGACTCTTCCTCCTCTGCTTCCTTTCATTATTCCTTTTATTTATCCCGCTGATTCCCTTCAGAGCCATTCGCCGTGTTTGGATCCTCATTCTTCTGTTAACATCAAAACCATTCCAATTCACTAACACAGTAACACCTTCCTTGAACATCTGAGGCATCAATAAATTAGTGTTTTTTCGTGGCCAGAACATGATAGATCGAAGGTTTAAGGCTTTTTCCTAATTACACTTGAGATTTGCAGGCATAGTGTCTGATAGATTCAACCCTCAGTGAGTTATCTCGACAAACTGGGTGGACATTTCTATATCACTTTTACTAACTTATTTATAGAATGGCTTCGATGTCGCGTTATGCAACGCATCTGGAAGAAAATAAAAAAAGAAGTGAAGAAGAAGAAAGGTTATTTCATGTAGCTGTTGAACCATATATGAATTTATTATCATATGTTCGATAGTTCTAAAGCTCTTTGACATTTTTTTATTATAGCGAAGTATATGTTAGAACAAGATGAAGATGATTTGTGTTTCGTCGTTGATTTTAATGGAGTTTTTCATAAGTGTCAAATAATTTTTATTAATTCTGAATAAGCCTCTCTCTCTCTCTCTCTCTTTTTCTCTCTCTCTCTCCATGAAAGCTTTACTGGCAAAGGCAACCAAGTTTTATAGTCTGTGTCTCTAAAATGATACTGTAATCCAGTCCTCTGCAAGAGACTATAATATCATGGCAGCATGAAACAGTTGTTTATATGATATTTGAAGTTACGTTCGAAAAGCTGTTTTCCGTTTGGAGTGGAATTCATTTTGATTTGAGTATCTAACCTTCCTTATTTTGTCTTCAAACTTGGCGTTAGCCATGACTTCTCAATTTTGGTACCGCGTCTTACTACTGAAATGCCGGAGACCTTTTTGATAGCGATAACTGTTTAATATACTCTTGCATTTCTTCCTATTCCCCAAGTGCAGACTAAGATAAAAAAAAAAAACTGAATAACCGTAATAAAAGGAAGTCAGGAGCAGAGAAGCCTTAACTGGTTAATTCAGTTAAAGTAAAGCTTTTCCTTTCATGACTGTTCAATATTTTCTGATGTGCATTAATCTACGTACAATTATTTTTCACATTATACGGCATTTATCTCTCGCTGAAGTTAAATTTGTGAATTATGTAACTTCTTTGGGTACTGTGATAAGGCTGTAAGATTTACAACTGAAGCTTTATATTTTGGCAGTAAAGGAAGATGGTAAAGGCACATAGGATCAGCACCAGCGTTCTGTAGCAGCGGGTATGAATGACAAACTGCTTACTTTACTATTCATTTCTGGACTTGGTGGTTAATATTTTATGTTTCTGCAAATTTTACTCTATTTATCTATCAGTATTTGTGCTTTGGAGATCGTACCAGCAGTTTTTTCCTTAGGGTTTTGTTAATATAAACATTAACTTTTGAGATTAACAAAAGTTGACTTTTAACACGTCTGGGAGGAATTATATTATTCAAACAACAAAATAGTAATTTTAAAAACAATCATTTGTTGTAAAAATTCTTGTCTTCTGTTGTTGGTCTCGTTTTCAGAATTAACTCAGACATAACCGAGTCATCATTGTAACTAATAATCCATTCATTCATTATACCAAAAAACCCACAATTACAACACCTAATCATTATTCTCATTGTCGTGAATTTGGATTCCAATAGGCCTCCATTGTCCCAGATGAGATCAAATCATCGAAATGACCACAGGGAAGTTAAAGCAATTTCAAAAATGAGACCAGATGATCATTTGCATCATCAGGAGGGAAAGGTTCGTTCTAATGATCGGCGTATGATCTGTTCTTTACTATTGTTCTCATTTCTTGTGTAATTCTCTATTATTGTTGTTGTTTTTTATTTTATTTTTCTTATTTTTGCTTTAAGTTTCGGATGAAGTCGTGATTATAACATTTTTTTTATTACGATACACATCAATTTGTTTACTATCTAAAAAAGTGTCTTACTTGCATTATCTTTTTTATTTCCTTACCTTGTGCAATTGTTTTCAGTAATTTGGACGTTCTCCATATATATATATATATATATATATATATATATATATATATATATATATATATATATTTGATAGATGATGTGTGTGTGTGTGTGTGTGTGTATGTTTGGATGTATGTGTGTGTACGAGAGAGAGTGCGACCGAGAGAGAGACCGACTGACGCCCCGGTAGGTGTAATAAAACACAGTTAATTCTAAGAATTTTATTCATTACTTTTTACCATTGATGGGGTAACTAGAGATCTAATAGAAATAATATTTTTGAAACCCCAGACTGGGTCATCTTATGTAAATTCGAGAGATATAAAATTAAACACATAGTTATCATGAATGTTTTAGAAATCTATATTAAGAATGCTTTAAATACAATTACCCATTTTTTTAATTCTGCCGTTAGGTGATTTTCAGTTAATTTTTTAATTTGAGTGACAGACTCTTAGAGATAGAAATCTCCTTCGCCATCAAAGGTCAAAAATTGAAGGAAAATTCCTTCCATTTGGTAACTAATATGAATCACCTTTCAACAGAAAAATGGTTCAGTTTTTATAAGAGTCAAGATTCATGGAGGAATCGTAAACTATTAACTATATAAAACATAATTATGGTGATTTAATAAGCAAGGGCACAGAGGATGTAAAGATCTGTGACGTCATCAAGCCCTGTCGGTGAAGACTCCGACGATCCTTCTCAGGATTCAGAGGACCCAGGAAGGACTCCAGCCTTCCAGGCTCCGAACTCGCTAAGGTAACTCGTTATCCAGTATTTGTTTTCATTTTACAACTCTATTCACTTATATGTATACTATACACATACATACACACACCAAAAGAGGTGTAAAACGAAAAGAAATGTAGGTAAGCGAAGTCACCTTAGCGAGTTCGGAGACTCAAAGGCTGGAATCCTTCCTGGAGACTGAATCCAGCGAAGGATCCTCGGAGTCTCCACCGACAGGACTTCATGACGTCACAAGTCTTCATATCATCTTTGATTTTGCTGATGAAGTTACCATAATTATGTTTTGTATAGTTAATAGGTTACGATTCCTCTGTAAATCTTGACCCTTATAAACTCTGAACCATTTTTCTGTTGAAAGGTGATTCATATTATTTACCAAATGGAAGGAATTTTCCTTCAATTTTTGACCTTTGATGGCGAAGGAGATTTTTCTCTCTCAGAGTCTGTCTCTTAACTTTAAAAATTCACTAAAGATAAGATATTGGCAGAATTTAGAAAATTAGTAAATGTATTTAAAGCATTCTTAATGCATATTTTTAAAACATTCTTGATAAGTATGTCTTTAAATCTATATCTCTCGAATTTACATAAGATGACCCAGTCTGTGGTGTCAAAAATATTATTTTGGTCTGAAATGTAGTTTCCTCACTGAATATATATACAATGATAAAATTCTTTAAATTAACTGTGTTTAATTACACCTACAGGGACGTCAGTCGGTCTCTCTCTCTCGCCTACACACACACACCCCAAAAAATCATATCAATAATATATATATATATATATATATATATATATATATATATATATATATATATATATATATATGTATATATATATATATATATATATATATATATATATATATATATGTTTCTGTCTTTCTGTGTTTAAGAAAACACGCCAAATTATGTCTATTATGTATATACAAATGCAATTGTATGGTTATGTATCACTAAAATTAATCCTGTTCGTTACGTTTGGTGAGTTCGAGAAGGTCTAAGTATAAAACATTTTAGGTCTAGAAGTGAAATAAAGAAAATCAACTGATGCTTCACCTGCCATCTGCTACGGAAGCAGAGAGAGGAAATCCCCGAAAACTGGCTAATTTTTAATGCAAAAACAAATGTATTTTCTTTTCACATATCTGTGAAGGCCCATTGTTCTAAAATCTTTCTTTTGTTTTTTAACTGACTGGGTCACTCCATAAACAGAACCAGTAGGTTACTGTGTTGTTTATTTTTGCGGAAAATGAAGTTCACTGACTGACATTCTGAGTTGAATTTTGTTCAAATCAAGTACGTCCATAGTCTCGCATTTATTATTCGTTCTTCTTAAAACCATTTCGCAAGTTCTGTAGCAGCAGGTATGAATGACGAACTGCTTACAGTTACTGCTCATTTCAGGACTTGGTGGTTAATATTATATGTTTCTGTCTATCTATTTATCCTACCTATCTATCAGTATTTGTGCTTTGGAGATCGTACCAGCAGTTTTTCCTTAAGCCTTAGTTAATACAAACATTTCCTTTTGAGATTCACTAAAGTTTGCTTTTAACGGGTCTGGGAGAAATTATATTCTTCAAACGAAAAAATATTCATTTAAAATAATAATTTGTTGTAAAAATTCTTGTCTTCTGAAGCCGGTCTCGTTTTCAGAATTAACTCAGACATAACCAAGTCATCATTGTAATTGATAATCCATCCATTCATTATACCAAAAAAACTCCAGCATTACAAAACCGAATCGTATTCCCACCATTGTCGTGAATTCCTAGGTAATTTGGATTCCAATTTAGGTCGATGTCTGGACCATTCCAGTTTGATTAATCCGTGCAGGAGGAGGGCGGCATTTTGCTTTGCAATAAATAAGTTTTGTAATGGTGAGTTTTTGGTTTGGTTATAATGAATGAATGGATTATTAATTACAATGATGACTTGGTTACGTTTGAGTTAATTTTGAAAACGAGACCGACTTCAGAAACCACAAATGATTTTTTAAAATAAATATTTTGTTGTTCGAAGAATATAATTTCTCCCAGACGTATTAAAAGCAAACTTTTTTCCCCTGCCTGCGTTTGTATGTAATGTCTCAATGTTTACATGGAAATAGGTTTAATTTTCAGGTAAATTTATTTTCACTATATATCTTCATCTTTCTCAGTTCTTCATTTCTATTCATCTTTATGAAGCACTCTTGAGGAATTTCATTATAACCAAACGATACCGTCACCATCTTCTTCTGTTCCACATTTTGCTTCATCCATCAGTCAGTGGGATATGCGTGGTATTTTCCCAGTCAAAATGAAACCGTACACCTTTTTTCTCTCAAGTTGTTCTTAAAGTAATCAGAGATGTTTTTTTTTTTTGTCTCAACAGCAAGTGCAATTGTTTTTTTTTTATTTGTGTCATAAGAAAATGCTTCGCTTTTCTAATTCCGTCTTCAAGGTATGCATCTCATTTACCTGTTGAATTAGAAATTCTCTATTTTATTCTCTTGGTTGTTATATCTTGCTGTAAATTTTTCTTTTTTTATTTCTCTATTTTTTGAGAGAGAGAGAGAGAGAAAGAAAGAGAGAGAGAGAGAGAGAGATAGAGAGAGAGAGAGAGAAAACCCTTCATACATCATTTTATGATGACAGATATTGCTCCTCTTTTAATTATTTCCCTGAGTAA
>NC_087215.1:77336392-77356392 GCF_015104395.2 Macrobrachium nipponense | reverse complement strand
CCATAAGAAGCCTTGAACTCTGGGGTTGCCGTCGATGTCCCCTCTCCTCTGTCGTCCTTTCTTTGGCAATCAAAATCACCAAAAATAGAGTGGCCTTCTGGCAGATTGCTGTCTCGGTTATTGTATCGCCATCGATTTCTTTGTCCTCAATCCATAGAAGAAGCAGCCTTTCCATTTCATCATGCACATGGCTCCTCTTGTGGACAAAATAGTCACGCCCTGGAAGGCTTTGGGAAGTTGTAGGTTCTTTGATGGCTTCCTTCTGCTTAAGGATGATGCCTATTGTCCACAGATTACGGCGGTATTCCTTAGCGATCACACTCAACCGCAGGCTAGCTTCATACTTTTTTATTATCTCCATTTTTGTCTGCATAGAAAGCATTCTCTCTTCTGTGAAACTTCAGAAACTTTCTTGGGACCCATGACTATACTGTTACGTAAAATTAAGTTATTTAGTATACGTACATATACTACAGTGGTACCTCGACATACGAAAGGCTTAACTTACGAAAAACTCGAGATACGAAAGCAAATACGAAAATTTTTACAGCTCTACATACCAAAACGTTTTTCAAGAGATACGAAAGGTTGTTGCTGTAAAGTCCCGAGATTCGCCCGGACCACCAAGAACAATTTTAAAACTCCCGCGCCGCCAACTAAGTAAATTCGCCACCAAACCCTCCGCTCTCCCATTGGTTCCTGATGCTAGTCACCCCATAAGATCCTGCTCTGCTCTCCTATTGGTCAGCATCTACCCCTTGTGCTTTAAGTATTCTATTGGTAAAAGGATGCTGTAAATTGCAAAACTTATTATTCATGCAATACATTTAATAAAACAAAAAACATTAGGTAAAGATAGAATACAGAATAGAAATGAATGGAATTTTGGTTATTTTATGTTTTGGTAGTTCAGTAGTTGAAGAAGAGATAATGAAAATTTATGGCTTACTGTGAACGTACTAGGAAAAGTGATTTGCTTGGCGATCGCTCGATACTCGTAAGTGCTGGATGTAAACAGAAGTTTGGAAGCTTTTTTTTGTTTGTTTGTTTATTATAGTTAATGGTTACTTAATAATTATTTGAAATGAGTACATGCAATACATTTAATAAAAAAATTGTGAATTAGATATCATAAAATATAAAATAAATCAGACTGCCAACAAATACGTATTTTTTAGAATTCTTCTTCTGTTTTAATATTACGTTACGTATATGTTTCATTGTAGCTGTCAGTAACTCGGTATCTCCATTAGGTAAAGATAGAATAAAGAATAGAAATGAATGGTTATTATACTGTTGTAGTTTCATTAGTTGAAGGAAGAGAGAATAATGAAAAATTTATGGCTTACTGTCTCTAGGAAAAGTGATTGCTTGGCGTTCATTCGGTACTCGTAAGAGCTGAATGTAAACAATCGATTGGAATGTTTTTTTTTTTTGTGTATTATAGTTAATGATTAATTAATAATTAATTTGAAATGAGTACATATGATTATTTATACATTTCATTGGCATATTCTAAGCTTTTAGCTTCTTAGGTTTAGATGTCAGAATCATAGACTAGGCTACAGTAGCAACCGCTAACATAGGTTAGGCTTATTGCTAAGGGACATATGCTAAAGTCCTAATATATGTAGTAAAAATGGGGTTATTACATGCAGTTGAATATTACTCAAGTATGTACAGTATTTTGCCTTTTTGGAGTCATATTTCATCCGTTGGATCGGCGTCGTAACCCTAGAACATGTGTTGTAGGCCTGGAAATATAATTTACTGGGGTGTTTTTGGAGGGCTTGGAACGAATAGGCATTTTACATGTAAAATGTGGTCCATGATATGAAAACCTCATGATACGAAGGCCGCCTTGGAACGGATTAATTTCGTATCTCGAGGTACTACTGTAATTAGGTTCTCACACAACACAATTAAAATAGCACAACGAAATTACTAACACGAATTTAAGTTAACAAACGAAATCGTATATGTGAACGAACGAATTCCGCGTGCGTACGATAACACTGGTGAGAAGCAATGGCTGAAGAAGAACGCTGCTACGTACTAGTGTGTAGATGCATGATGGGAGGGATGATGACCAATAGGAGAGAAGAATCTCATGGTGATGACTAGCATCAGGGACCAATGGGAGAGAGGGAGGATGGTGGCGAGTCTACTCTGTTGGCGGCACGCGAGTTTTAAAATTGTTATCGGTGGTCTGGGCGAATCTCAGACTTTACAGCAACAACTTTTCGTATCTGAGCATTTTTTTGTATGTAGGGCCGTAAAAATTTTGTTCTGGATTTGCTTTTATATCTCGAGTTTTTCGTAAGTTGAGCCTTTTGTATCTCGAGGTACCACTGTACTGCAATTTTCAAATACTTGGACAAACAAGAAACATCCATTTGCTTCCCTTTTCAGAGTCCCTCCATATCAAACAACAATCACCAACACTCAATAGCCAAAACACCTCTGTTCCACTGTTCATTGCATAGTTTGCATGTTTTTCCATTTTTCTTTTACCCGCACCAGTTCGCCTTCTTTCATTTGCAGTCTTCTAGTTCTAACTCACTGCTGTTTTCAAGACTTATAGCAGCCAGGCCAGCTAAGTAGCAAAAGTTTTTAACCTTGTCCCACTTTACTCCATTCTTTCCTTTAGATCTCAAAATACACCATATTTGCTGATGCGGCTCTCTTAGGGGATTTCTTTTACCTTTTCTATGGTATGTGTCCACTATACCCAAGGTTCTAGCTTTATCATTTGGGGTCTTTAAAAGTCTTTTATTGTTTTATGTTTTTCATAACCAACCTCTATTGCTCATGAAATATATGTTACTCGATGTGTCGTTCCATTTTAATATCTTACTTTATTTGAATAGCTTCACAAATGTATTATTTCGTGACTTTCATGTATATTTGCAGTTGTCAGATTGAGATAAGTAAAATGTATTGCAGAAAAGGTCTTAACTGAAATGTAGATTATTGTACTGAAATACTCAAGTCCTTGAAATAAAGTTTCATGACTTCCAAAGCCATGTTTCAAGTAGCTTCCTTCATCTCTAAAAAAACTCAAAACTATACATGTGATGAACATCAGTTTGACCATTTCCATACTGTTGACGTACTGTATTAAATAGGCCAAGTAATTGCTGACAGAAAAATACAACAACATAGCTGATAATCTTCATGAGGCAAATATTTATTGACGAAGGCATTTTCAGTAACAAGCATATTTAAGCTCTGGTATTGTAGCACTTGATCACAAAGGTGTGATTCATGTTTTAAATAAAACATCCTTTGAATTTTCATGTAAATGTATTCACTTTTCACATTAAGATAAAACCTGTCCCCTGTAAAATTTGGAGTAGTACAGTCTTATTTTGAAGGATCCATGTAAAAACACATTTTAATACTAGAAAGAAACTGTACTCATAAAGTTGACTGAACTGCACTGTCTTGAAGCTTGGACCTAGTTATCCTCATTCGGCATACTTGTATGGAGGCCACTTGTGTGAAAGACTGGCCCTTGGCTGGACGACACCAAGTCTAATCATAGAGTTCATTTCCCATTGCCCTTTTATATTACGCAGACGTTAAATAAAATGAGTTCACTGTACACCTTGTATTATAGTGTTATTCAAAACCAGATTGTATTTTGGAATGGTTTATCTGTCATTTAAGGTGATGTTCAAGTTATATCTTTTTGAAAGGAAAGATAAAGAAAAAGTTGAACTATTACTTGATTCAACTTGGGTCGCTTCATATGCAATCAAAGAGTTTGCAGTCAATTCCTATGATGTTGAGTATCTTTGGTTGGCAAAACAGAGGAAAATAGATTTCTGCATTTGACTACTTTTGAAACCAACTAGTAATTGTTAGCTCATTGTGATATAATGAGAAATAGCTAAAGTGCCAGTGCTCCATAATATTCATAGGTATCATGGTCAAATTTTGAATACACAATACTTTAGTGGATGTTGAACCATATAGTTTACAAAAATTTATTATTCATTTATTAGCGTTTATACTTTTATCAATTTTTAGGAATAGGAAATGATATTGCATTTGAGATTGGAATCAATTCTTGTTAACCCTGTGAGTCTGAGAGCTCGGAATAAGAGTAGTAAAATCCCCAAGAAAGCAGTGAACCACTAATTGTTGCCAAGTGAAAAATATGATGAAGCTTGTTGGTTCCTTTTAGTTTAGTGATCGTAGTCGATGACGTTATAGCTGAAGCTCCGTTGTAGTAATATTCCTATTTTAATTTATATTTGAATTTAGTTGCTGTTAGCCAAGGGTTTTTTCAATAATAGTAGTAGGCTTTACAAGAGAAGTAGTTATTTTTTGTCCAGTTATAGTAGTTAATGGCATTACAGTGGATATTGGGTCATCAAGTTTATGTTGTCAAAATAAATTTTTTTTATGTTGGTCCCGTTTTCCTTTCTTCCATAAAAATTGTAGGTATTGTAGAAGCTCTTGATTCAGTGATAGTAGTTGAAATACTGAAGTTGTTATTGGATCATTGTTGATGCTGGCAGTAAAGTACTGTTTCCCTAAAAGTTGTAGGCAACATAGTAAAATCGTTCATTAAATCAGCAATAGTAGTTGAAGGCACTGAAGTTGTAACTGGATCATTGGTTAGTGTTGTCAGTCACAGTCAAGACCTTTTTCAGTAAAAGTTGTAGGCAACGTTGTGAAAGTGTCCATTGATTCAGCAATAGTAGTTGAAGGCTCTGAAATTTTACCTTGATCAATGGTTTATGTTGGCAGTCAAGATCTTTTTTCAATAAAAGTTATAGGCAACATTGTGAAAATGTCCATTAATTCAGCAATAGTAGTTGAAGGCACTGAAGTTGTATGTGAATGGTTAGTGTTGGCAATAAAAATCTTTTTTCCATTAGATTTGTTGGCACCATTGTGAAAGTGTCCATTGATTCAGCAGTAGTAGTTGAAGGCACTGAAGTTTAGCTGGATCATTGGATGATGTTGGCAGTAAAGTCCTTTTTTTCCATAAAAGTTGTAGGCAATGTTGTTACAGTGTCCATTGATTCAGCAATAGGAGTTGAAGGCACTGAAGTTAAACTGGATCATTAGTTGGTGATGGCAGTACAGTCCTTTTTCCACAAAAGTTGTAGGGACTGAAATTTGAAGTGGATTATTGGTTGGTGGTAGCAGTGAAGTCAATTTTCATTAGATGATGATGTACTAAAGTATTTTTTTTCAATAACAGTTGTAGGCAACGTTGTAGTGTCCATTGTTTCAGCAATAGTAGTTGAAGGAAATGAAGTTTTAAGTGGATCATTGGTTGAAATTAGCAGTAAAGTCCTTTTTTCAATAAGAGTTGTAGGCAATGTTGCGAAAGCATCCATTGATTCAGCAATAGTTGTTGAAGGCACTGAAGTTTTAATTGGGTCACTAGTTGATGTTGGCAGTAAAGTCCTGTTTTCAATGAAAGTTGTAGTCAACATTGTGAAAGCGTCTGTTGATTCTAGCAATAGTGAATTAAAGGTCACTGAAGTTTTACCTGGATCATTATTTGATTTTGGCATTATAGTCCTTTTTTTCCATAAAAGGTGTAGGCAACATTGTGAAAGTGTCTTTGATTCAGCAATAGTAGTTGAAGGCACTGAAGTTTAAACTGGATCCTTGGTTAATGTTGGCAGTAAAGTCCTTTTTTTAATAAGAGTTGTAGATAACATTGTGAAAGCATTTGGTGTTTCAGCACTAGTAAGGCAATGAAGTTCAACTGGATCATTGGTTGATGTTGGAGGTAAAGTCTTTTTTTTTCCATAAAAGTTGTAGGCAACGTTGTGAAAGTGTCCATTGAGTCAGCAATAGTAGTTGACTGCACTGAATTTGTAACTGGATCATTGGTTGATATTGGCAGTAGTCCTTTTTTTCCATAAAAGTTGTATGCATCATTGTGGAAGTGTCTGTTAATACAGTAATAGTAGTTGAAGGCACTGAAGTTGTAACTGGATCATTAGTTGATGTAGGCATAAAGTCCTTTTTTCCATAAAGGTTTTAGGCAACGTTGTGAAAGCGTCCTTTGGTACAGCAATAGCAGTTGAAGACTCCTAAGTTGTTAAAGCTTCCATTGCTTTACTGTTAATACTGTAGTTGAAGGCACTGAATTGGTTACTGGGTCTTTGGTTGATGTTAGTGAAGACGTTCTTGTTTCTGCAAATGATGCATGTATCAGCGTAGAACCTTCTGTTATTTGGTTGAAAGTTGTTGAAGGAATTTCAGTTAATGATGGATCATTAGTCAGTGTTGGCAGAAAAGTCCTTTCTTTGAGAGTTGTTGGTATCGTTGTAAAAGATTTTGTTGCTTCAGTAATAGTAGTTGATGGTGCTGAAGTTGTTATTGGATCATTAGTTGTTGTTGGCAGAAAAGCTGTTAATGATGCTTCTGTTCCTGTTGTTTCTAATAGTACCATAATAGGAGTTGATGGCCTATTTGTAGAAGTTACAACTGCGGTAGTTTCAGTGGATGAGCCATCCACCATACTTATGTAAGCCCACTTGAATGCAATTCTCATTTCCTAATACTGAGGAAGAGAGAGTTTTCTCCAATATTAGAAAACCCCGCAAATACGCAAGATATATTGATGATATCTTTGTACAAGCCAATAATGAGGAAGAGGTTGAAGCTGTCTGGCGCATGTTCCAGCAGTGCAGTTCGCTGAATTATACCGTTGAATTCGGCAATGAAGGCCAGCTCCCCTTTCTCGACGTCCTCTTCTCCAAGACCGACGATGGTCTAAGAACTTCGGTGTATACAAAGCAAACCAACTTAGGGCTTTGCCTGAATGGTGACAGCAAATGCCCTGCACGGTTCAAGAACACCACAATCAGGGCCTACATTCAGAGGGCCCTCACACACTGTTCTTCCTGCCAGGACACTCACAAAGAACTCGACCGAGTCACTCAGGTGCTCATTAATAACAGGTATCCAAATCGACTTATTAATAAAGAAGTCCGAACAGCGCCGGACTAGTGGTACACCGAGAGTGAGAGACCACAGCCCCTCCTCCATGAGAAGGTCAAGCTGTATTACAAAGCTAGAATGCATGCATGTCACCGTGAGGACGAGGATGCACTGAGAAAAATTGTCAGAGAGAATGCGGCCCCTACTGAAGTTGACAAAGAACTCAAACTCTTAATTTATTATCAAAATCGGCGTACCCGCGACCTTATCATGAAGAACAACCTGAACCCCCCAGCAAGAGAACTCTTGAAACAGTGATATGTAGTCTACCAATTCTTATGCCCCGTTCGTGGATGCCCTGGCTCTTAGGTTGGTATGACTTCTATGAAACTGTCCAAGAGGATTTCTTGCCATGCTAAAGAAGGGGCAATTAGAAACCATGCCATGACAGCACACCAGGAAGTTATCTCCTGCAACAGTATTATCAAGAATACTAAGATAATAGGGAGAGCTCCTGACCAGCGACGTTTACGACTGTTCGAGGCACTCCTCATACAGCAAGAAAAATCCTCATTAAATATGACATGGGAAGTGCTTTTCCTCCCTGTAGGTAATTGAAAGAAACATTCAATACATTTCTTCTGTGTAATTCCTCTTGCGCTCCTCTGTCTTCTTCACGTCTTCTTTGTTCTCTTCTTTCTTCATCTTCACGTCTTCTTTTTTCTCTTCTTTCTTCATCTTCACGTCATCTTTTCTCTTCTTCATACTGGCGAGATTCTTCTAAAAAAACTTGATAAGTTGAAGGAAATCTGTCGCAGGTCGTTCGGGTGTAGAGGGGACTGGGCTGGTAGTGAGGGCGAAGGAGTGGTGGATAGGGGGAGGAGGGTGGTGTCATCCTGGCAATCTCCTCCCACACTACTGGCATTTAGGAGTCCTTGGTCAGTGGTGGCTGTTGGTTGGCCTACAAAATCTTCTAACTCATCCATTACATGTAATGTGCAATGAATGACACGTATTAATTCCTCCTCATAAAATTACGGTTTGAATAAGAGTTATTAGATAAGTGAGTGAGTGTATACGTACGTTTGTGCAGACTGTCAGTCAGTAACCCGGAAGCAATGGAGGGAATCGGATGTATGGGTATCCGCTCTCAATGAGGGCAGCAGAAAGGGGTTTTGCATGTCACAACAATTAAGTGAAATGCCCAAAATAAGGCACTAAAATGGCAAGACACTTTGCACAACACTTCACTCATTAACCACTGATCACTATACACTTGCAGTACAATAAATCCAGATAAGATGCTGGGCGAAGGCGGCAAACAGAAGATAGCATTGATGATTAATGGCGGCGGAAGACGTACTTGCAGAAAAATCCTCTTGAAATAAAAACTTCACTGACACTTCAGTTCACTGTGCCATGTTTGTGTTTGATGTGTTATCCTTATCACTAAAGGTTGGGAATGAAGGAAACCCTGAAATACTAAAAGTAGGTTCTTAATGTCTAATGAAGTACACAAAATCTCAGAGGTGCAAGACAATGTGCAAGCAAGGAAAACAGAGCAGTGCCGTACTGGTGAAACATGACTGCCAGACGGTCGAGATTCATTTATTACATATCATACATGACATATGAGAATTAGAATACATTAAAACATAGGGAGGTATATAAATGAATATGAAAGTTAAAGATTGCAATACATATTATACATAAATGTTCATATATTGTACTGAATGTGTCTTTCAATTACCTACACTCCCCACCAACTTAGAAGACCCATGAATATAAATAATAGTACAATTAATACCAGACTGAGTGACACCCCTAACTAAGGAATACTAGATGAGACAAGCAGCCCAGCAGCCAATGACAATGCGAGCCGTCGTGACACAACAAGTAAGGAAGTCATGCCCCAACCTCGACGGTCTGCTAGGCTGCAACAGTGTGACCTTCAACGACGAGGAGTGTCTTGAAGGAAACTACCTCCAGCCAATAGCAGGAACGCATTGCGCCACCAACCAATGAAAACTTAGCAAGCGGTTGACCCCCTGCTGATTTACTACTATGTATTGAGTAGATTCTGACAGCATCTACAGTCTGCTCCCACCCCCTGCCGTGATCATGCTCGGATGATACCGAGGGAAACATTGGCCACTAGATCGACTTATATTTTGATCTGTTTGTTCATTTACTGTGACAAATAAATAAATTTTTAAGCAATATCTCTGAAATTGACTCCTGAAGAATCATATCAGCGCAATACTCACCAGTTGTGGTAGAAGAGAGAAAGCAATTACCAGAAAAATAGAGAAAACTAATTACAAGTTGAATGCAGCTGATGCAGCGATATCTTTCAATAATAATAATAATAATAATTGTCTTTTAATCGTTGCATGCATACTGACATCTGGCACTCTCTTCTTTCCCATTGGTATCCCTACATCAGGAGGTTGGTTGCCCGATGTGTCTTCTCCACTGCCTTCTGTCAAAGGCATCATCCTCACCCAAACCTCTTCTCTCCATATCATCCTCAACATGCCCATACCATCTCAATTGTGACTCTTTTGTCACTTCTGTAATCTTCAATAAGCCTGTCCTTCTTATTTCATCATTTCCTAATCTCTCAAGCAGCAGTATTCCCATAATCCACCTCGGCATTCTCTCAAGCTTTACTTCCTCTTTTCATCTTATAGAGCCCATGTTTCTGATCCATACATTAACAGCGATCTTATCACTGTGCTATACATCTTGACTTTTAGCTTGATTGGCATTTTCTTATCACATACTACTCCAGCTACTTCTCTCCACTTCCCCCATGCAGTTTTTATCCTACTTTCAACTGCATCCACACATCCTCCCTCGTGGCCATAAAGGTTCACGCTGCTGGCAACAACTCTTGTGGGTTGATAATGGGTGGGAAAGGAGGTTCTTCGCATGGAAGGGTAGAGTTGTTGGATACATAAGGCCTCCATCAGACTGTAGCTGGGCAGGATGGGCTAGGGTTCCTTGTGTGCCCTTCTATAAGGATTATAAAGACTTTCATTTGAAGTGGTAGGTGGTCGTCTCACCAGCATAGGAATGAGGGCGTTACTCTTTCCGGTATGAAAACGATAGACAATGTTATTGCTTCTTCAAATTATCTGGGGAGCTAGATTGTTCTTGAGGTTAGCCATATGACCATTCTTATATAACGTTGGCTATTTATTTGATCATGGGTGTGGCAGAGATGTTCTCTATGATTTTCTTGCAGAAAGTTTCATTGCTCCAGTATTGACAGTGCTTCATGCCCTGTTAGAATAGTGTTATCAATTGTTCTCCTCCAGTTGTCTGGTTTATTGCTTGTCTGTATCATTTTCAGCCTGATTTATCTCTCAATTGTAATAGAACATGGGTTGGCCTATTGACCTATTCCATGGTATGTTTCCAGGTTGAGCAATGGGAGAGTGCCTTCTTGACGTAGGTGTATATGATTGTCTTTTTAATGTTTTTTAATGATTTCTGTCCGTTCAGCAATAGTCACTTGTTAAAAAACTTGGTGCAGACAACTGTAAAGAGTTGACGGGGATGTTTCAGTCCCTGCACATTTGGAGGAGGAAAAGGTCCTCTTATAGGTTTTGGCACAAGTAAAACAGAGGACAGACAGGTCTAGGTCTGAAGCCTCCCAAACACTGGCTTCTTTGTTGTTGGTGGACGCGGGGGGGGGGGGGGGGGGGGGGGGGGGGGGGTGGGGGGGGGGGGGGGGGGGTGTGACAATTAAGAGCCAGTGGTGGTAGTTTGATGTCTGACCTTAGATCAATTGCTTTTGGCTCAACTAAGAGCCAGTACTTTTATTATATCTTCTCAATTACAAACACAGTAAAAATAGAGATTTAAAAGAGATTGGCCATTAAAATAAAGATAAATAAACTAAACAGGGTAAAAGGTTGTCAGATCTATTCCTCGGCTTGTAAAACCAAGCTAAAGAAATTAGATGTACAGAACATGTGGTTAAGAATATGCTCGGGTTTTAGAACTTTACCTGCTGAAAGCATATATGTCGATATAGATCGTCTTCCCTTTGATCTAAGATGGCAAGAGCTAGGGTTGTGATACCGTGGCTACAATGAAAAGTGCTCCTAAAAACAATCACTATTTTCAAGTACTCAAGTAAACAGCCTCATGGAATTTCTCTGGTGCAAAAGCTTCTAAACCATTTCCAGATTCGATGAAAAGAGGGGACCTGAATGGGGGGGGGAGGGGGGGGGGGGGATGTTAGGGATAACCATCTCAAATCCCAGAATGTCCTGGAAGTAGAACATCCTGTAAATCCTCCGTGGTTTATTTCAGAAGCATTAATATGCAAGAAGTAATTTAACAAACAGGACTGCACTGAAGCAGAGATTGGGGGAAAATTCTTAGAGTAGGCGTTACACATGCTAATTATATGAAGACTATACAGATGGATCAAAGTCCGATAGTGGTGTTAGGTGTGCTGTTATCCTTGGTGATAAAGCATATGCAAGTAAGTTACCTGACTGTATTAATATTTACTTAAGAATTAACAGCGGTAGTCGCTGCCCTAGATTTAGTTCTTCAAAGTAGTAACACTAATTTTGTCACGTACTCAGATTCTAAAAGCACTTTAGAAGCTATTAAAAAATTTAACAGCTTTCACCCATTAATTCAAAAAGTGCAGAAGTCGCTTTTTCGTTTATATTGTCTTTGCAAATCAGTCTCTTTCTGTTGGGTGCCTTCTCACGTCGGGATTCACGGAAACGAGACAAGACAGGGAAGCAAAGCTGCTGGTGTTTTACCAGATACTACTTTCAGAAAAGTGCATCATACAGACCTAAAAGGTCCTGTTAGGTAATTATGTTTAAGTAAATGGCAAGAAAGGTGACTTCTCTTCTTGCAAATAATAATAGGTATAAAAATAAAAGGAAAAATATAATGCCATGGCCTTCGTCATTCCAGCTTGACAAACGAACAGAGGTTATTTCAACGATATTAAGGATTAGGCGCACTCATTTAACCCATCAGTTTATTGTAGAAGGGAGCAGCCCACCAGAGTGTGCTTACTGTGACGAGATACTAACAGTGGAGTACATTCTGATGGTTTCCCCCAGATATTTAACCTAAAGGAAAGATATTTCCAGGGTAAATCCCTCTCAAATATCTTAGGGGATGAAGCAGATATTTCTGCTCTCATCTCCTTTTAAAAGTGCATACAAATTTTTAATAATATTTAGTTAATTCTTTATATATCATATCATACAGTTTTATGAAGACATGAAACTGTTTTTGATATATATTACGCCATTCATTAAGCTTCATATTTTTATTTTATTTATTGGTCACATCTCATTTTATTAATAATTCATTTCAATAAGTCATTAATTCATTTACCATAATTCAATTGATTTAACCTTCATTACGGCGCTGAATGGACTTCTTGGCCCCAGTGCCTGGGCTTTAGCCCTAAATATCATCCATCCATCCATCCATCGTATGTATGAGTTGATCGTTGCAGAGTTGCTGTCAGGTTGGCATTAAGTTACCATCAGCTTGAATGTTTAAGGTTTAAGTTGAAGAGGTTTTTATTTTAGTGTAGGTTTCATAAAATGTTGTTGCGAAAAGTTTACTTCAGAAAGATTAACACCATAAGGGTTAGTGCCGTCAGTGCACCTCACTCGGTGCACTGCATTACTAAGGTACCTTTTGCAAGCGGTGCCTCGGCCCTTAGCTGCCAACCCTTTTCGTTCTTTTTAATGTACATCATTTCATATTCTCTTTCTTCCATCTTACTTTCCACCCTCTCCTAACAGTAGTTTCATCGTGCAACTACAAGGTTTTCCTCCTGCTACACATTTCAAACCTTTTACTGCCAGTTTCTGTTTCAGTGCTAAATAACCTCATAGTTCCCAGTGTTTGGCCTTTGGCTTAAAATCTGTATTCAATTCAAATCACAAACGATCTAAAGAAACTTAAAAAGAAAATTAGTTTGGAAATTTCAAGTAAACGTAATGTTGTCTCGGGCATCATTAGATTTCGGATAATGCCAGCTTTCTGTAGGGGTAGTAACCTGGTCCTTTGAACTTAGCCACTTCAATAAGTGTGGAGTGGAATCAGGCCCAATTTCCATCATATATGAATTTCACTTCATGTAGTAATAAGCTTTGTTTTCACTTGGTGCTTTTCTTTGTTTCTTTGGTATCCTATATTGACGTCTCTCTTACAGAATGGTGTTTATATGCAATTTTTATCAGACAAAATTCAGTAACCTGGTCCTTTGAACTTAGCCACTTCAATAAGTGTGGAGTGGAATCAGGCCCAATTTCCATCATATATGAATTCACTTCATGTAGTAATAAGCTTTGTCACTTGGTGCTTTCTTTGTTTCTTTGGTATCCTATATTGACGTCTCTCTACAGAATGAAATGTTATATGCAATTTTATCAGACAAAATTCAGTAACTAGGTCCTTTGAACTTTAGCCACTTCAATAGGTTGGAGGGTTGGAATCAGCCCGAATTTCCATCATATATTGAATTCACTTCATGTAGTAATAAGCTTTGTCACTTGGTGCTTTCTTTGTTTCTTTGGTATCCTATATTGACGTCTCTCTTACAGAATGGTGTTTATATGCAATTTTTATCAGACAAAATTCAGTTTCGTGAAAAACCATATTCAAATCAAAATAACATAATGCAACGTTCATGTATTGTGCATATATCTCTTAGGGTACAGAAATCCTAAAAATGCTAAGTACCTTAGGCATATGTAAAGAAACTACTGGACTCTTTGCTGGCACGAGGTCAGTTTTAACTCGGATGACTGCCACTTTTTTGCTAGATGCACACGTGTATTTGCAATAGCCACTTTGACCCCCTTCTTAGTCAAATGGTTAAGAATAACCTTAACCTGACATTACCAGTACAGGTACTCGCTCGAATCCTGCCATGGTTATCAGTATTTCTTCACTATGATCTTAGGCTTTGTCGTGAAAAGCATGTTCTAGAAAAAGCGTGGAGAAATCAAGAAGTACTTTAGTTATGCTATATAGACTTACGAAATTTGACTTCAAAGTTTGACAGAAGAAGCATATATAGCATTTATGGAGATGATGCTCTTAAGACTTCAGTGCTTAAGATTTGCCAGTATTAAAACAGCATTATCTATAATACATGACTCACAAGAATTTGATGATCATAATTTCAGAATTTGATGACAACAAGAAAGAAATCATTTTATGTTTGATAAAAGAAGTGAGCTATTTTAATATAAATGTTCGAGGGTTGGGTTTTACAAAATAAATTTTGTATTTATTAGTTCAATTCCAATTTATTGATACACTATAATTTGATTCAATTGAACAGCATGGAAATATTTTATCCAGATGAACTTCAATTTCGACCAAAATAATTTCATACTATGTGACAGCATAACCGGCCATAATGAATGGGTAGTCTGCAGTGAAGATGTAAGCATACCCACATTGATCAGAAAAGGTGTAGCCATTGGCTTCATCCAAATCACAGTCACCATTATTTTTGGCAGTTGTATTACAGGTGTAATGGCTTTGATTACTCCCATCTCCACTTGTCTTATAGTAACAGCTCTTGAGATAACGGCTTTTAGTTGGATGGGTGCAGAAAAGTGGTACCGACAGTTCTGGTCGCTGTGTCCATTGCAGGTGTCAAAACTTGCTTGCTCATTGAACTCTGCAGTATCTCCTTGAGGGCTGCTTAAATGGTTGTAGAAAAACGCCCCAGAAGTTGCAATTCCCACAGGTCCCATTCCATATGCTTTGTAGGTGGAGCCTTTGACTGGACTCACAGGGATGGCCATGAAGCTTCTGTGCTGACAGCCTTTGTTTGGATTTGGCTTTTGTTGGCCTTCTTAAAATACATGGCTGGGTGTGCCAGTAGCTGCCACAATCCGATAATTACCAGTGATAGTAGTGTAGAATCCTGAAACAGGGTTAGTGCACCCACATCTATTTTGTGTGGTAGTAGAGCAAGAGCACTGTTGTATGCATTCAGAGGCCTTTTGCAGCAAGTCCTGGGACAGCAGTAACTAGAGTAGTTGGTAGCTTTTGTTGTTGTTGTTGATGATGTTAGTTGTTGATGTTTTGTTGTTGTTGTTGATGTTAATGTTGTTGTTGTTGTTTTGTTGTTGTTGTTCATGGTTTTCTTGTTGTTGTTGTTGTTGTTGTTGAGATGTTGTTGTTGTTGGTTTGTTGTTGTTGTTGGTTGGTTTTGTTATGATGTTGTTGTGTTGGTTGTTGTTTGTTGTTGTTGGTTTTGTTGTTGATGTTGATGTTTATCTTGGTTTTGTTGTTGTTGTTGGTTTTGTTGTTGTTGTTGTTGATGTTGTTGTTGATGTTGCTGTTGTTGTTGGTTTTGTTGTTGTTGATGTTGCTGTTGTTGATGATGATGTTGTTGTTATTGGTTTTGTTGTTGTTGATGTTGCTTTTGTTGATGATTTTGTTGTTGATGTTGCTGTTGTTGTTGTTGTTGGTTTTGTTGTTGTTGACGTTGCTGTTTTTGATGATGATGTTGTTGTTGATGTTGCTGTTGTTGATGATGTTGTTGTTGTTGGTTTTGTTGTTCTTGCTGGTTTTGTTGTTCTTGTTGTTGTTGTTGGTTTTGTTGATGTTGCTGTTGTTGTTGTTGTTGATGATGATGATGTTGTTGGTTTTGTTGTTGTCGATGTTGTTGTTGATGGTTTTCTTGTTGTTGGTTTTGTTGTTGTCGATGTTGTTGTTGATGGTTTTCTTGTTGTTGATGTTTTTTTGGTTGTTGTTGATGTAGTTTTTGCTGTTGATGGTTTTTGGTTTTGTTGTGTTGTTGATGTTGTTGGTTTTGTTGTTGTTAGTTTTGTTGTTGATGGTTTTGTTGTTGTTGTTGGTTTTGTTGTTGATTTTGTTGTTGTGTTAATATTTCGATAAGTACAACTGAACCCAGGCATGTTAATACTAGCATCAGACGTAAAAATGACTCTGACATTAGGGGTGTTGGTTACGTAGCTCTGTGGACCTGTAGTGCCACAGTATTTAGTTGACAGAATTTTACTATCACTGATCTGTAAGAAGTCTAGGCAAGGGCCTGAGGCACTTTTTCCCTGAAGAACAAAATCCTGACAAGTTATTGAAATCTTGGATCCAGTGTTAATTATATAAGTGCAGGTGGTCGAAGATGGGTAGTTGTTAGGATAATTAGGACTGGTAAATGTTCCAGAGGATTGACTGAAAGCTTGTTGACAGGCCTGAAAAAGGCAAGAAAATAATATCATAGGTATGACATTCGAAGTAAGTAATGGTCAGGTTATAGATATAAGATGAAAATGAAATCATATTAAAGGTCACATTTCTGAATATAAATCGATGAGAAAAAACTACAGGAAGTGAGTTGTCAGATCAGCCTCATCAAGAATGAAACTGAATTATGAATGTTTCTTATTTTATGTTGTTAAGTTATTTCTATATAGTGATTGATCTAAACGCTACCCACTAAAGTTGTCGCCCAGTGAAAAATCCATATAAATCAGTAGTGAGACAAAAAGATGACAGATAGCAACAATTCAGTATACACTATCAATAATAATACTATTATTAACGTACAGCGGTACTTTTATTCTACTACTACTACAACCGCTGCTGTTAAAGCAATTAATAATGATCATAAGGTAGTGCAATAATAATCATATAGCAGACACCGATTACATGATTGTTTCTATCCTGCAAGAAAAAGTTTTCCTATTGTTTTTATTATTATTATTATTATTTTAAAAACCATGAAACGAATATTAAGCGACCAAACTGAGGACGCTATGAGAAGTAAGCGTAAATTTAATGATTTTGCTCCTTTTCGTATCCCGAACCATGCCGAAAGGATTTTGCTTTACATTCGAGCGATTGTATACTCAAACTTCTCTCTCTCTCTCTCTCTCTCTCTCTCTCTCTCTCTCTCTCTCTCTCTCTCTCTCTCTCTCTCTTGAATTGAATTGAATTGAATTAAATATATAAAATTTGGGACTTGTCAGGTCATCCATCATTGAAACGGAAACGGTCTAGGTCCGTGGTCGTACGATAAGAACTGAGTCTGAGTAGGAGGAGACTCCAAAAAATGACTGCTAACTCAAGTTACTGCCCGGTCTGAACAAAGTAGTCAGTCTTAAAAGCCATAAATGAGAGTTTTTCTCACTTCAAAAACGAATCATTGACCCAATATTCTGTTTCGTTTTTTTTTTTCACTGTTACACTGGCTGCAACGGCACAGTCTAAGCATATATGGTTCATTATCAGATATTCCCTCATCACGTCTGAACAGTGTAGCTGTCACCGTCATTGGTGGCTAAAAGAAATACAGTTAGCTCCCAGGGGCTGTTATAATTTCGTAAGTATGGACGAGGCAACATTAAATTTTCTAGAAAGATTATAAGGCACGTGCAAAAGAACACATACATACATGACGAAATCCACCACGCCTTATGAAAGGCCAAGTGCCATATTACGCTACTTAGCGACTGACTGTTCTTACCAAGATATAAAATTGAGTGTGGCTATATCGCCCAAAGTTCCTGGAAGAGTCATAACAGAGGCATGTTAAGCTATTTGGACAACACTCTACAAAGACTACACGACAAAGATAAATTAAACTCACGTGCATGCTTAT
The DNA here is from genome assembly GCF_015104395.2 of Macrobrachium nipponense. Lineage (NCBI taxonomy): Eukaryota > Metazoa > Arthropoda > Malacostraca > Decapoda > Palaemonidae > Macrobrachium > Macrobrachium nipponense. The sequence goes on along the minus strand of NC_087215.1, from coordinate 77,338,817 downwards.
CTTTGATAAAAAATAAACTTGCTTTTAGAAACTCAAAGTAATTGTGACTACTACAAATATAGCAAACAGTTCGTAATGTATAAAATTACAGTAGAAAATTATAAAATTGAAAAGATGAAAGTAACACTTATTATTAAAAATGAAGGCAGTGTCCTGCACTGCCAGTTCCAATAGTTTCTTAAAATCAGATATATTAGAATTAATAAAAATGGTTACACTCAAATAGATGGTATGGCTATGGGTTCTCCATTAGAGCCAATATTTGCAAGCATTTTATGTGCTCCCTGGAGGAGCATTTTTCAGACACCTGTCCTTTGAGTTACCATCCGCTCTTCTACTAAAGGTATGTTGACGATACCTTTGCGCTTTTTAAATCCAAGTATGGCACTGAGAGGTTTGTTGATTTTATTAATAGAGCACACCCAAATATAAAATTTACTATGGAGTCCGAAAGTAATAATAAACTACCTTTCTTAGATGTTTTAATCTTACGACAATATGATCTTTTTAACACTTCAGTTTACAGGAAGAGAACTTTTACAAGGCTAGGTTCAAATTTTTATAATCACTTTTTATGGCTTTAAATGAAACTTTTTTTATCCACATTACTTTATCATGCCTTCTCACTGACATCTAGTTGGGAGTTTTTTCACGAAGAAATCAACTTTTTACTTCAATATTTTATAAGCAATTATTTTCCCACTACACATTTTTTCAGGTCTGTTTTAAACTACTTAATAACGTTTTTATTCCAAAAGTATCCCTACCTACTGTGCCTAAGCTTCCATTTTATACAAATGTACCTTTAATCCATGACAAAAATTCTATGATGCACTAAGAAAACTCATATTTAATTATATACCAGTTATCAGATTTAATATCATCCTAACTAATCCACCTACTTTTAGGTAGTTTGTTTTAAATTCAAGGATTAAACTTGTTGACCCTTTGACACAGAGGTTACTAAGGGCGTTAGCTATCAAACTGGTAACAAACTTACAAATCCTGAATTTTCTAACATCAGACTACACGCCAATAAATGCAAACATAATGTACAGTACAAAAATTTTGAAATCTTGGGACGGGCACAGAGTAACAAACTACTGATAATTCTGGAGTCCTTGTTTATTAAACAGCTTGTTCCTCAATTGAACACTGAGCAGTCTTCCTCGACAACTCTTTACCTTACTTGAGTATTGCCTTTTGTCATTTCTGGTTTATTCTTTCTGACTTCCGTTCTTCCTTTCTCTTGATGGTTGGTTCTGCTACAAACTAGTTTTTTTTTTTTTTTATCTTGTTATTTATAATGTATTATGTCTTGTACGTATTTGTATTTTAGGACTTTTAATGATATTTTTATTGTTTTCTGACTTTATAGCTTGAAAATGAAACCTTTGAGTTTTGAAACGTCGCAATAAATGTATTTTACACCTGAGATGTACTTCCTCCTACAACAGTCTCATATTGTTCGAGTTACTAGTAACCGCTATATCTTAGAATGCTATATTATATATATATATATATATATATATATATATATATATAATATATATATATATATATATATATATATATATATATATATATATTAATTTGGTACTTTGAAACCTTGTCATTACTCCAGGTCACAGATTACTTGAAAAGGGGACTACCGACCCCGCTGCTCGGGTCCTCAAGGTCAGGTCCCAAAGGGGAATAGCACGCCCTTTAACAAACACTCTTATATTAACTGTTTGTTGTTGTTTAAGTTTTTTTATGTGATATTTGATTTCCACAAAAAAAAAGTCTGTCATCACTATTTTCTAATACAGTGGTACCTCGAGATACGAAATTAATCCGTTCCTAAGCGGCCTTCGTATCATGAGTTTTTCGTATCTTGAACAACATTTTACATGTAAAATGCCTGATCCGTTCCAAACTTTACAAAAACACCCCAGTAAATTATATTTCCAGGCCTACAACACATGTTCTAGGGTTACAACGCCGAACCGACGGAAGAAATATGACTCCAAAAAGTTCAAAATACTGTACATACTTGAGTAATATTCAACTGCCTGTAATGTTCAACCCCATTTTTACTGCATATGATATATTAGGACTTTAGCATATGTCCCTTAGCAATAAGCCTAGCCTATGTCAGCGGTTGCTACGTAGCCTAGTCTATGATTCTGACATCTAAACCTAAGAAGCTAAAAGCTTAGAAAATGCCAATAAAATGTATTAATAATCAGTATGTACTCATTTCAAATAATTATTAATTAATCATTAACTATAATATACAAACAAAAGAAAAAAAGTTTCCAAACTTCTGTTTACATACAGAACTTACGAGTACCGAACGATCGCCAAGCAATCACTTTTCCTAGTACACAGTAAGCCATAAATTTTCATTATCTGTCTCTTCAACTACTGAAACTACCAAACA
>NC_087215.1:77316392-77331392 GCF_015104395.2 Macrobrachium nipponense | reverse complement strand
ATAAAGTTTTATATATGGAAATGTGTGCAATTTCATGCAAAATACAACTAAAAACAACCCATGGTTGTAGCTTTTATCAGTTTTTAAATATTTTCATATAAATAACGTTAAGTGCAAAAATTTCAACTTTCGGTCAACTTTGACTCTACCGAAATGGTCGAAAAACGCAATTGTAAGCTAAAACTCTTATATTCTAGTAATATTCAATTATTTACCTTCATTTTGCAACGACTTGGAAGTCTCTAGCATAATATTTCGATTTATGGTGAATTTATGAAAAAAAAAAAAAAAAAAAAAACATTTTCCTTACGTCCGCGCTGTAACTTCCGAAAAAATCAGAATTTTTTTTGTGCGATTGTCGAAATGTTTGCACCAATTAAAATTAGCTGTTACATAAAGTTTTATATATGAAAATGTGCGTAATTTCATTTAGAATACAACTAAAAAGGATTGAAGGTTGTAGTTTTTCTCTTATTTTGAAATATTTGCATATAAATCACGATAAATAGAAAAAAAAAAACCCCGTTCGTCAAATTTGACTCTACCGAAATAGTTGAAAAACGCAATTGTAAGCTAAAACTCTTATGGCCTAGTAATATTCAGTCATTTATCTTCATTTTGAAACAAATTTGAAGTCTCTAGAACAACATTGTGATTCATGGTGAATTTTTGAAAAATATATTTAACTTCCCTCCGCACGCCGATTCGCGGCCGCAAGTCTCCGAAATGCGTACATCGCATTTATCCTAATATTGCTCCTTTTCATATTAGCCTTTTTAATAGAGTTTTCATATATAAAAATGTGCGCAAAATTCATTAAAAATACAATAAAAAATAATTGAAGGTTGTAGCTTTTCCCATCTCCGAAATATGTGCATATAAAAAAATATATATATAAAAATTTCGACATTCGGTCAACTTTAACTCGTCCGAAATGGTCGAAATCTGCAATTCTAATCTAAAACTCTTACAGTATCGTAATATTCAATCATTTGTCTTAATTTTGAAACAATTTGGAAGTCTCTAGAACAATATTTAGATTTACGGTGAATTTAAAAAAAAAAAACATTTTTTTACGTCCTCGCATTACGAATTCGTACATCATTTTGTGATAATATTTTTCCGGTGTTGCTTTTATTGTTTTACTATGTATTATATATCACAATGATTGCAATTTAGTGTAAAATACAACGAAAATAAAAGTAACTCGTTAGCTTTGACCGTTTTTTGCATAGCGTGATTTGAATACAATTATTTATGATTTTTTTTTTTCGCTACCATATATCGCATTATTTACATATGATAATGATATTATTTTTCATTTCTGATGGTTGCATACTAAACTTCAGGCAATGAAAAAAAAGGAGCCTAAAATGAACTCTTAATCTTCAAAACTAAGCACGCTGTGATTTTTTGAAAAAATTATCTTTTCCGCTTCCGCGCTCACTCCAAACCGGCCCGGCATACAGGAGAGGTTTTGATTTTAGGGCTTCGGCGTAAGAGGGTTAAGTTTCTCCATGCTTTTTTATTGACACTTTTGATAGAGGAAAGCAAATCCTCTACCTTCCCTGTCCAATGCCTTTACAAAGTTCATGAGACCGAGTTTGATGTGGAGGGGTGGAAGCAATACCTTGTTCGGTTCAACCATAGTGTGGGACAGAACGTTGTGACCCTGGTTTTAATCATAGTCGTGATGGCCACTCTTGGCTGACATACTGTAGTACTGGTCATCAGCACGGCTATCCCATAAGTGCAGAAAGCATGGATACTTTGTATAACCACCTTGAAGTCCTAGGATGAGTCCAACAACTTTACAGACCAACCATTTATGTTTCTGGTAGTTCAGAGAAGACAACAGACGTTACATGCTTTTGTGGGATTCTTTCATTTCAACTGAGTGCCCAACAGGGATCGATGAAAACTTATTTCATTATTTCCGTTTCAGTGCTGAATGACCTTAACGTAGGACCCGGTCCTTGACCTTTGGCCTCTGTTCTGTATTCGATTCCATGGGGCTGCTGGAATTCAATGGGTTCAATTTCTGGCAGTTTTCATTACGACCTTGAAAATATTTATTCCATCCAGAATGCCTGTGACTCTACGAGAAATGAGAAACTGGCCTTTTCAATTAGAACTTCTAGAAATACAAAAACACATATAAATAAATAAATAAATAAATAAATAAATAATAAATAAATAAACATATATATATATATATATATATATATATATATATATATATATATATATATATATATATATATATATATATATATATATATATATATATATATATATATATTATAAGTGAATAACACAGGAAAATGAGTGTCAGAAATTCGACACCAAGCACTTTCAGACATTGTCGAGGAATAAATGACACAGTTGGAAAGAAGGCTACAAGGTAAGAAAAAGATCAAGAATACCAGATGGTTAATTGTCAAAAGGGCAAAAAGTCAGAGATAATCCAGGATGATCCGAGATCACACGGTCACAAACCAAAAACATAGATTTAACCATAAGAGATACTGAAGCTTAGCCATACAAAGTCCTAAAACAAATACAAAACTCCATTTATTAATTTTGTTGTTTCTCACTTTTATTTATCTACTACTTTTTAATTATGAAGGCATCTCGTTTAAACAAGCCAAGACGTTAAATTTAAAACACTTCCATTATCTGACTTGATCAAACAAGATTCAATTATATTCCCTGGAACTGTGTCGCTACACGAGACTAAGGATCTTTGTTGACTCCAGTTAATAGGAGGATGTACATCTCTCATATGTACGAATAAGGCCTTCGTCATATGTACGAATTTGGCCAGTTCTCACAGAATATTGGTGCTGTTGGATTCGTTGTGAAAGTGATTTTCCAGTTTTACAAGAAATTTCATAGATGCAGCCAGGAACATCTTTAGGAGAATCGTTTATTACTAAACTCTTAACATTAATATTACTGAAAACAACTTTTTATTTTGAAAAGCTTTTAATTTGTAGGAAATTCTAAAATCCTTCCATCAAACGGTAATTAGAGAATGTTACGCTTAGTAAATCCATGTTTGTTATTAGTTCAATAAACTGTTTTTCTAGCTCTTTTCAATGACACATCTACACAAGTCCTTAGGTATATAAGTTGCAAGGCAATATCATAAACAGTTTTAATCTCAGCGTCAATAAACTGCAGGCTACAGATGTGCAAAGCCCTTAAGAACATGTCAGAAAAAAAGAAAGAAAATAATATTTTGATGGTGATTGGAATAATAATGAACAGAAGAGGCAATATCAGTTAAATTTCGAAAGACTGAAAGGTGAAATTTCTATCATTTTTATGAGCTGCTACATCAAGAAAATTCAAACTACAATTTCTTTCTTCCTTCCACAATAAATGTTATAGAAATGACTAGATTATTGAGCTTAATCAGAAATTCCTGGAGATTTTCGTGAACTGGCTAAATACAAGAGATAAGGGATTACCTATAGCCATGTCAAACTTTTGTACACAAAAATCCACCATTAAAACAAAATTGACTATCTTTGATACATCACCTTATGAGATTAATGAGGTTTGCTACAGTTAAAGGCATATCATAACTTTCCTCATTCTCCGCCAAAAATTCAAGTAAATCATCTACAGACACTTTTGTAAATAGAGACAAACATCAAATTAACCATATTTGAATTTTGATTTTAATTTTGCATACGAATTTAAGGCGATTATGCAGAAATACTTTGATGTAACTCCTCACAAATCAGCAACTCGATGCTTTCATGCAGAGTCTGTCATTCTATTCTTGTCCGAGAAGTGTTATTCGGTAGAGAGAGAGAGAGAGAGAGAGAGAGAGAGAGAGAGAGAGAGAGAGAGAGAGAGAGAGAGTTTCAATTTTATTTTTAGAGAAAATAGTTGATGGTCAATAGAGTAAAATTTAATCAAAAAAATCAAATGGGGAGAAGAAGGAAACAAATAATATATAAATTGAAATAAATTAGAATAAAAGATAAAAATAATTGAAATAATATCAATTCAATTTTTTTTCCAGAAATTTACATTTTTCTCCAATAATTTTCATGTTGAATAAGATCGAGTAAGTAAACAATAATAAATAAAATAAGTATAAATCCAAAATTGATAAAAATGAAGGAAAATAAAATCAATATTAAATATAAAAAGAGATCTTGATGATGAAAAAACGAATTATATTAATATGAAATGGAAACAGAAAATAGAATAATTCTAATAGAATAATATTTTAGAAGTGAATAATAATAATAATAATAATAATAATAATAATAACAATATAATAATAATATAATAATAATAATAATAATAATAATAATAATAATAATCCTTTTAGTGTCAGAAATAAATATCAGCCGGTTCACAGAGAACAAATCGCCTAAGTCAAGTGAAAGTGAAAGGTTGTATTCCTCCTCCTCCTCCTCCTCCTCCTCTTCCTCCTCCTCCACCGCTGGAAACTGCATCATCCATTATTCACACAGAGTTCTTCCATGATGATTCAAAGGTCTTCTTCTTTCAGGAACACTGATAGAGTGCCATTGTTCTTCTTCGCAGCATATTCTTCTCGTTGGACCTTAAGTCTGCGTCGCAATATAGGAAGGAAACCACAGATGGTGATTATTCGGGGATTAGATCGGAAGGGGGGGTTTGTGGGGGTGGGGGTGGGGGTAGGGGGGAGCTATTATAACGACTGCCTGTCATGCGATTTGGACATTCGCCTCTTACCAAGGCGAATGAGACGCGCCACAAAGTGCGAAGGTTAAATTGACCTCAATATTTCGGGAAAGCTTGCGATTGTTTCATTAATAAACCCGGCTCAGGTAGACCAGGGCCCGAGAGACCACCCCCCCTACTTAGTAAAATTCTTGTTGTCAGTCCTCCTAGTACCTTCCTAACTTTGTGTCCATGTTGGGGGTTGAGGGAGTTACTTCAAGGTCTATTCTCCATTTCGTCAATAAAAGGGTGTTTAGGTCTGTGAGACCCCCCACCTCCGCCTGCAATGTGTGAAATATATATCAATGTTGTGTATATAAGTATTTCTGGATGATCATCATCTTTATTGCAATTCTTGGCATTCTAACTAATCTATTTACATCCAGGTCTTCAATCATATCACTAGAAATTAATACATTTTCAGAGAATAATAAGAGAGAGAGAGAGAGAGAGAGAGAGAGAGAGAGAGAGAGAACTCGGTTAACGCTTTTATCGCTCACGGGGAAGCTCAGACAGACAGACGGACAGAGGGGTGCATTTACATTCATATTGATTGTTTTCATTGTTAGTTGTGTCATTCTACTTGACTTTTTTTCTTTTCTTTTTTGAAGGTATATATAAAATGCAAAAATACAAACAAATTTGTTACACGAACTTCGTCGCCTCTGATTTCTGATGAGGATGCAGGATCTATCCGGCAGCCCATCCTAACAGCGCTTTAGCGCCTAGTCCTAACCAAGGTATATAGAATATATACCTTGGTCCTAACCAAGACCTAGGTTGAGGACCTCTCGAAAAACCATTCCTGATTTATTTTGTTTATTTATAATACCTTGAAAATAATTACTGTTTTTTTTATTTATTTACAAACATTCGTTTGTAGGAGAAAAAATTATTTTTTCTGCAAATTTGGAAATAAAAAATATTGACTTTGCTCCCTGATATAACTTTAGGAAAATAAAGGCACAAAAAACTATTTTTCTGATATTTTTATTTACACCTGAGGAGGGTTATATATATATTATATATATATATACTAATATATATTATTATTATATATACTATATATATATATATATATATATATATATATATATGTGTAGCTTATATGTTATATATATATCTATAATATATATATATATATATATATATATATACTATATAATCTATATACTATATATATATTCTATATGATATATATATATATATATATATAATATATAGTTATAAATATATTATATATATCTATATATATATATATATATATATATATATATTCTATATATATATTCATATATATATAATAATCTCAGTAGGAAAAGAAGAGCGTAGGTTAAGAGACACCACATTTTTATTGCGACGCGTTTCGTTGTTTCTTCATAAACAACATTTTCAAGCCTAAACAAGAGACATTACAGTATTTTAACGGTAGTTACAAGAATATGTAATTATTGGCTGACAAAGCTGAGTAAAGTAGCAACAATAAGATAATGGTTAAAATCTTTAAAAATAAATGCACCAGCATACTAAAAAAATAAATTATATAAGATCTTTAAATAAATTACAACCGTATACTAAACAGAATGGTGGGAGACAGAGATGGAAAGTTTACACTACAAATGAATGACTGAATGATTTATATTAAAAGCAAGGGATAAGATGAATTGTCAAGGTTAAGATCTGGTTTCCTTAAAAATATTCTATTGACTCAGAGATTCTCATAATGATCTTCTTCTAAAAGTACCAAGCACACTAAAATTTTCCAATCTTCTACCTGTATTACATTCCTCTACGTGCTGTAAAATCGGTGATCTGTTGGCTTGGCCAGCAAGCAACCAGTACCAGGAGAAATGCCATAATGTTTCGGAAGATCTTGTCCGGACCGACCGTTTTGACTGGCCAATATAGTGGCGCTACAGGCGTCACACTTGTAAATATAGGTGATGCCAGACCAAAAGGTCTGAAGGTAGTTTATCTTTATGGTTTAACAACGCTTGGATAGTATGGTTGTTGGTAAATATTAACTTGGGGTTTAATGTGGGGAAAACTATACTTAAACATATTTCCTTAGTTCTCTTGTAACGTATTTAGAACAAGGATCACTTATAAATGGAAATTTAAATACATAGTTAGTTTATCAACAACTTGGTATATTTATTTTGCTATTTATACTAAGAGAAATATTTAGGAACTTTTTGATTTCTTTATATATTATGTTATTGTGGGATAGCCATTAATTTTGAAATATCGTTTAACAGAAACTTTATTTCTGAGTCAAAATGCCCGCCAAGAGCTGCAGAGAGAATATGCTCTATGTATTAAAGTCTTAATGTTATTTATTTGAAGTTGTTAAAGAATGTAGCACTTTGGAAATTCATTCCAAGACGGTAAAAGTAGACTTTCTAAAAATGCTAAAATTTAAGGAGTGACTTATTGTTTGCGGTAGTTTTTGTAATGCTTACCATCTAAAAAGTTAAGAATATTATTTTCTTCATGTTTCCACGGTAAACTGAATACATGGGTGTTTACTATTTAAGTAATCATGGAACCGCTGTACGTGACTTAAATGCCTGAAAACCAAAAATGTGTCGTCAACATACCTGTGATAAACAATTGGTTTAAACTCAAGGGGACAATCATCAAGCCATCGTTTTTCATGAAAACAAAGAAATATGTTGGCCATTGGGGCTGAAATAGTGTACGGACTTCCAAAACATCTGTCTACTTTCACTGTAAGAAAGGAGGCCAGCTAACCATTTAGAAATTTTTAGGCACTTTTTCTCCAGTCACATCAAACATTCGGAAGACTTTGTCACAAATTCAGAGAAGAACAAATATACCACTTCACAACATAAAACTTTTAACCGCCTTGACGTAGACTCCCTATTCACAAAAGTACCAGTTACAGACGTTCTTCAGTTTTTAAGGGTAAAAAGGGTTATCCCCCTATTCAAGTTCATTTCCCTTTGGCACTTGACAAATAACTAAAGTTAGTTGAATTATGTGCATCTAATAACGTATTTTTCATTCGGGGATCATTCTACAAGGCAAAAATTCGGGGTGTAGTATGGGTAGTCCTTTAAGTCCTATTTTAGCCAATCTGTACATGGAATACTTTGAAACTACAGTAATAAATGCAATAAAACCCAAAAACATGCTGTGGATGAGATACGTGGATGACATACTAACATTTTGGGATAATAAGTGGGGTAATTTTAATGAATTCCTCTCAAAATTAAAACGCATTAGTGCCCAGCATCAAATTTAAAGTTGAATGGGAAACAGACAACAAAACATTCCTTTTCTTGATGTTTTTTAAATAATCAGAGACACGACAGAATACAAATTTACCATATACAGAAAACCAACGTTCTCACTTTCATATATTCCACTACTTTAGCTATCATGACAATACTATCAAGATAGGTCTAGCTAGCAACCTATTCTTAAGAGCCTTACGAAATTTGTTCCCCAGATTCCTGGAAAAAGAATTTGAACTAATTCGCAAGCAACTTTACATCTTTTAAAGTATCCTGACCATATAATTGAGAAAGCATTCAAAAGCAAAACGTAATTTTCTACCGACCCCCTAAAGACAAGACCAGAGACACACCCAACAATAAAATAAAAAATTCCCCACCTGGAGACGATTAAGAGAGTAACTCACACACCCTTGGGAAATCCAACCCTTTTGCATTACCTACCCAAATACCTTAGCCAAATCCCTGATTAACGTCCAACAAAAGACATCGCCCAAAGACTCTGGGTATATGAGATCCCATGCCATGGACTGTGACCAATCTTACATCGGATTTACAGGTAAATCACTTCCCCAGAGATTAATACAACACAAACGGTCAGTTAGGTATGGACAACAGAACTCGGCTATTTTCAATCATATAAATGAACATAAACCATAGAATAAACTGGAATATGTCACGTGTAATTTATAGCAGCAACTGCCGGTACTAAGAGTCAAATGATGGAATCGGCCTTAATAAAAGAGAAGCAGGTAATGAAACATCTCAAAAGGGAATTGGACATCGGACATCGTCGACGCAGTGTTTCATTCACCAACAACGCTTAAGAAGATTAAAGGAAGATTATCAGCGGGGGTGACCTAAATTGGCTTACTAGTGGACGAATCTCCTTGGTATAAATACCACCTTTTCTGTAAACTTTTCTCATTCATATACCTGAAGAGAGAGACAGCAGTCTCTGAAATATAGTACTTTCTCTCTACATTTTGGTGTTTTTTATGGGCTCCTTTTATTAGATATATATATATATATATATATATATATATATAATATATATATTATATATTATATATATGGGTTACCGAAACTCAAAGATCAATAAGTGTTTAATAGAAAAAGTTTCGTATCCTCCTGACACACCATCAGTCTGTTATATAAAAATAATTCACATTTGTAAAATATAAAATTAAAGTTTACTTGCTTATTTAAAAAGAAATATATAAAAAAATAAAGTTATTCATAAAAACTGATTGTTAAGAACTAAAAAAAAATAAAATTATTTACAAGGTGACATTAAAATTGACGAAATTTAAAATTAAACAAGAATATTAACTTTTACAAAGCGAAGGATAAGAATGGAATGGCTGTAGGACTGTTGTTTGACCCTCGTGTCAGGATATTAATAAACTCTTTTTCATCTTCATATTCGCGTTGCCCTAAATAATTAGAATAAGCAGAATAAACAAATCTTTTCGTGACGGTATTTATTCTCTGAGATTTTTTAAGTGTTTCTTCAAAGAACCTCAATTCAGGATGTAATGTATAAACTCTATGAATTCTTGAATGTTATTGTCTCTGAGCGGTGTCCTCAGAGACTTATACACCGATTGACGCCCCAGGTAGGTGTCCAGCAGGTTCTTTCTGTCTGAAGCTAAATGGGTAAAGAACAAGGGTGAAAATGCAACCCCCACACCCTTGATCCCCCTTACAGACAATCGTAAGTCTCCTCACTACACAACTTTATACTAACGTTATCTGTAACCAGACTTTTGGATAAAACGATATTTAAGCACTCAAATACCTAAACACTATATTTCCTAATTCAAAACACAAAAAAACCAATAACCAAAGTGAACCCACAGCCTAACATGAACGAACTCAACCCAAGATTATACGAAATGTATATATAAGTGGCCTTATAGGCGATTAGTGCCTTCAGCACTCCAAACTATGGCACTTGAGCCACAGTTCTTCCACGTCAATCCTTATGATCCGCAGTCAATCTCAATCCAAATTCGTTCCAGTCGTCAACTTCAGGAATGTCAATCTTCCAGAACGTTTCCACTATCAATTCCAAGGTCCAGCCATAGTCGTCGTCATCAATATCATACTATATCCTTGGCACAATCTTCCACAATCAAGGTTCGTTCCGCGTCGTCAACAGCTATCGTAACAATCCTTGAAGAACAATCCAATCCGAAATCCAGTTCCACGCAATAGTCCGCAATCCAAAACTGAATGCCGGAAAATAAGGTGACAATTAATCCTTATCTATAGCTAAGGTGGCGAGCAATGTAGATAGAGGAAGGTTAAGGAGGAACTGCGGTCTGTCAAATCAAGACAAAGATAATAAAAAAAAACAAAAAAAAAACGAAAAAATTCCAGGCAGCGAAAACACATTCACTTTCTGCTGCAGCCTGAACCAAAAAAAGCTCTCACTCGAAACTCGCTATCGTACTAAAATGCAATATATATATATATATATATATATATATATATATATATAATATATATATATATATATATATATATATATATATAATATATATATATATATATATATATATATATATATATATATATATATTACCTCAATTACACTCACAGTTGTTTCTATCACAAACTACCGCTCCACCAACTCTCTCTCTCTCTCTCTCTCTCTCTCACACACACACACACACACACACCAACTGAAGAATTTGGCAAAAACAGAAAATTCAATCCTCCACAATACAATTAATAAGAAAATCATATTCGTATATTTTTTGTTTATGAAACTAAGAAAATGGGTATTCGATGAATCCATTCGAATCGATACGAAGGCTACTGGAACGTAAGGGATGTCGAAGAAGCTCGGTTGAATGCCATATCTATTTCTCAAGCCTTTTCTTTCTTTCGTTTCTTTTCTTACATTTTAACAACAATCGGGTTGGAAATCTCAATTAAGAAAAGCGGGACATTTCTTATCCGACAAAGACCGATGTCGTTCCCCAAGACATTTCTGGATTCAATCATTTTTCTCATCAATTGTTTGTTTCTAAATTTTCCTTCGCCTTAGTTTTTCTTTAACGATGACAAATATTAAAGCTATATTTGTTTTGCTGTAGGCTACATAAGACCAGAATAAAAAATGATGGATTGGGGAAATAGTTCTTCAATTCTCTCTCTCTCTCTCTCTCTCTCTCTCTCTCTCTCTCTCTCTCTCTCTCTCTCTCTCTGTCGAAATCTTGAAAGTGCTACTTTTAAGCTTAAGAGTGTTTCACAAACACTTCCTTTTATTGTTCATTAAAAAGATTCAGAAGGAAATATAAAACATCTTTTAGACGACCCAGTTTAAAACCAGCTCTCATTCGATTTCCGGATAGAGAACTGGACAGTATATGGAAAATGTTCTCCACAGAACACTACCTGACAAACGAGACAGAAAATAACAGACAGGGAAGCGAACACCAGGAAAACGCTCGCTTATCCATGAATAGGCTGCTGACATTTGACAAATTCATTCACTGACAATTTTTATTACCCCCGAAACGATTCAGTTTGTCTGAAACGACCGTAATTTTATGAAGGATGTAAACTAGCCTTTTCCATTTAGAACATTTAAAAATAGGAAAAAATACAGAGGAACATGCGAAAAATATAACCACTTTCTATATAAAAAAAAATTGACACGGAGAAAGGGAGACACCTACTACAATGAGGCATAGAATATTTTGTTAGGAATTTGTTAAAGACCTCCGTTATTGTACCTTACTGATTTGACTTCAGTCATTAATAACCCTCGGATGTGAAGATGATGAGAAATGTGTTATAAAATGTGAAACAATCTTTGTTTCTGTTTAGTTTTTCTCTCTTCAGAAGAACTTGATTTCCTTTCAAATCCTTGCGCACCCAAATGGGTTTGCTTGTGACTGTAAGTATCAGTTAATTCGAAATTATCTGTCCTTTCTATTTCAGCATTACTTTAACGTGCATCAAGAATACCATTCCGATCAGACTGGCTGAACTGAACCAGGACATGAGATTACAATAACGAAATAACAAGCGTTTAAAATTGATCAAACGCACCTATGGTTCCCATGAACATTTATACAACTATTTTGTATTAGAGTATCTGAGGGTTCTTCTTCAAAGGTTCAGAAAGAACATTTAATGTCAATGACAAAACAATGAAGGAAACAGAAGTGTCAGACGGGTAGTTTTGAGGTATAACATCATGCAGAGGAGCAGGCAGATATGCCACAAGGTGACATCTGCTGCTGCTGCTTCATATTAAACGAACCAAACAAAAGAAACGCGAAATATTTTGTGCGGCTAAAAATTCTTTGGAAGTTAACACGCAATCAGGAAATCGGTGAGGAAGATTGTCCTCATTTTTAGAGTTGGTTTTCACAACCTTTTTAAATATAATTTACAGAAGAGCGTCAGTCTGCCAATTGTTCAAAGGTCTCGAAAAACCGAATTGACACCTGAGGAGAAAAGGTGCTCAGAGCTGTAGGAAGTTCACGTCTGAAAATTGCGATTATATGAACAAGGACATCTTAGAGGCTGAAAAAATTAAAGGATTATTATTATTATTATTATTATTATTATTATTATTATTATTATTATTATTATTATTATTATTATTATTATTATTATTATTATTACTATTTTTTTTCTCTCTATCACAGTCCTCCAATTCGACTGGGTGGTATTTATAGTGTGGGGTTCCGGGTTGCATCCTGCCTCCTTAGGAGTCCATCACTTTACTTACTATGTGCGCCGTTTCTAGGATCACACTCTTCTGCATGAGTCCTGGAGCTACTTCAACCTCTAGTTTTTCTAGATACCTTTTCAGGGATCTTGGGATCGTGCCTAGTGCTCCTATGATTATAGGTACGATTTCCACTGGCATATCCAATATCCTTCTTATTTCTATTTTCAGATCTTGATACTTATCCATTTTTTCCCTCTCTTTCTCTTCAACTCTGGTGTCCCATGGTATTGCGACATCAATGAGTGATACTTTCTTCTTGACTTTGTCAATCAACGCCACGTCTGGTCTGTTTCGCACGTATCACCCTATCCGTTCTGATACCATAGTCCCAGAGGATCTTTGCGTGTCGTTTTCTATCACTCCCTCAGGTTGGTGCTCGTACCACTTATTACTGCAAGGTAGCTGATGTTTCTTATTATTATTATTTTATTATTATTATTATTATTATTATTATTATTATTATTATTATTATTCAGAAGATGAAACCTATTCGAATCTAACAAGCCCACATGGACCATTGACTTGTTATTCAAGCTTCCAAAGAATGCAGTGTTCAATAGGAAGAAGTAAGACGAGGTAAAAGGAAATATGGAAGAGATCTCACTTATCAAAAATGACAAAATAAATCAATAAATAAATAGACATTGTGGAGGTTTGAGGGAGGGATTTGTTTTAAAACTCTGCGTGAAATGGAAATAGACTCAAAATGGGGAATTAGATAAAAAGAAGGGGGCTGTCATATAGGCCTTGGGGGCTGATGAACCGTAAATGTTTCTGGGAGCCTGCACGCTGTCAGCCTCCTGACGCCATCCAATGTCGGCTCAAAGTCATTTGTCCCGCAACACCTGTTGTAAATATCAGGGTTTAGCTTTTTGTTTAAAAGAACTCGTGGCCCAGATTGGGGGTAAATCAGCCCCCCTTGGGGTAGTTTAACATTCCAGGTGGTGACAACAAGTGTGGAAGTTAAAAGGGCGCAATAGGACTATTTTCCATTGGTTTTCAATCGAGGAATTCGTTTAATTTCACTCCCTGAATAGATAAAAATAAGGTTTCATAGGGATTTATAGCGTCCTGCTTGAATGAAAAAATGCAAAGTCTACCAAATTATTATTATTCCATTTTATTATTATTATTATTATTATTATTTTATTATTTTGAAGGTAGGAGACCCTCTCTTCAAACATGTTTTTGTTGAAAGATGATGGCAGCATCAGTGGAATTGATTTTATATATGGGTCTTTTCAATTCTTCTTATTATTCTCTTCTCACAGGGCTGATATTTGCTAATAGCTGGCCGATGTTCATATCTTGGTTAAAGAAATTTTTTCTAAAAATACTAATTTTTTATTGTTATGATAACAAAAAGTGGTTACAAATCTTAGTAAATGGAATTCCAAACGTTTTCCAAACCGTATTCATCGGTTCATCTTCAAGGGAAGGTGAAGCGTGAAACTGATGGAATTTGGTTGTTGTTTTTTTTTTTTTTTTTTTTTTTTTTTTGTTGGAGATTAAGCTGGCTTTATGCCAGCACGGGCTTTAGCTAATGTAGCAGCCCGTAGTCATTTGAATTATTTTTTAGGTGCATTGGTGATTTAAGGATATGAGGCGATCTTTTTTATTTATGATTTCTATGGAATGTGCAGGTGGAATGGTATGGATTCAAAGGTGAAAGGAAAAGTGAAAATAGGCAAGGTTACAAACCCCTTTAAACCCTAGGTACCCATTAGTAGAAGATAAAGATCGCTAGTAGCGAGGTCCTGGCGAGTCAGAGATAGCCAGTAATGAAATCGAAAAATTTTATAGTCGTAGAAAAACGAGAAAAAAAAAGCGCAAACTCTATGGAGTTCAAGTACCGTATTTCACTTTACGAAAAAAAAAAGCAGAGAGCGTCGATCGTTTTTAGGCATAGGGAACGACGAAAGGAAAAACGAAATATTGTCAGTTTTAGAAACAGGATAACAAAAATAAGCGACAGCTTAAGCGGTAGTTAGAATGACAGTTGAAAAATATTCGTCGTTAGACGTGAGGCGGCCGAAAAACGGAGGGGAAGGAAGATTGTTTAGTAAAAGAAAAAAGCAGTTAAATGCTATAAAAACAGCACTTTTCATGTAGCGGCGATCTTTATGTTTTGAGATCTGTATCTAAAACAATCTTCTAACAGGAGGTCATCTGGGGACTGAGATCTCTAGGTCCAACAGAGCGTGGACAGCTCAGAGAAACCGTCTATGTAACGTCCGATATATTGACGAC
>NC_087215.1:77293611-77315892 GCF_015104395.2 Macrobrachium nipponense | reverse complement strand
GGATAAGTCAAATAATATTTGATATTCAATTTTGTATATATTTCGTATAAAAACCGGAATATCGTTTTTTCACTCACTCCTGTCGCACGTGTCACGTGATCCATCAATCTTGGATTGTCAGTTGATGGTCCGCCGTTTATTTTTTCTTACTTTCAATATTTAAAAACATTGTAGACGATTTCCTTTGCCTGGGCGCTTGAACTTGCTTGAAAGGGAGTCGGCTCCATTGGCTTCTATGGTTGGGTCGAGGTTGTTAAATAAGATTAGAAGACGTCTTGACCACACAGTACATTTGGCAACGCTCTTAATTAAGAAACCATGCAACCTTTACGGCGAGTATAAGTTTTTATCTTTTTTTTTTATCTTCTAAAAGTAAAAATGAATAGAGGGACTTTTTAGATGAAAAATGATAACATTTGTGACAAATCTGTAGAGGGTTTCTTTCAAAATTCTAGTTTATTCAACATAATTTGATTACCATGATATTTATACATTTTACACCACTGCGTTAATCGACTTTAGTGAAACTCTTCAAGTATACCGACATCATAATTTCCCATTTCCACATACTATATCAACAAGTGTGCAATGCTGCGCAGCGAAAAAAAATCGATATTTGTTGGATTGATGAGAAAGGGAATGAGGACAGCTGGGGATTTTAGTCAATCAATAACGGGCAGAAGGCTCAGGCGAATGAACTGGAGAGAGAGAGAGAGAGAGAGAGAGAGAGAGAGAGAGAGCCATTATTGTAGGTGAACCAACGACGTCATTGAAAAGGCTCCCCAGCCAACTCCCACCCAACCCCCCTTACACACCATCGCTTTACACCGTTGACATAATTATCACCGTTCTCGATTGTAATCCTCTTTGGTATTTCCTGGTAGCATTATTTCTCTCTTAAGCATCGGAGTTCAGGAAAACTTCTTTCAGAATCGTTATCATCATCAACGAGGATACGTGAGCATAGATTAAGTGTATTTAAATATGAACTATCATAGGGACTAGATTCCCTCACCCCCCCCCCCCCCACCCCTCTCTCTCTTCCTCCTTTAAATGGCAGCTCATAATTTTGGACTGTGTGTTTGTTTGTTTGATTTTCTTTTTCTTTCACACCACCTCCAGTAATGAGAGGGTCGTTTGTCCTCTTTTAATGAGTCAAGTTTCTGTTCGTTTCTTTGGTTCTTTCTTAGGTTTTATGTGTAGTCGAGGTTGTTTCACGATTGTACACATGTAATTTCAAGGAAAATCGCTGTGCATTGGAAATACTCTCTCTCTCTCTCTCTCTCTCTCTCTCTCTCTGAGTTGTTTTATTTTCAAATAAGTATAGCACCGGTTAAGTTTAGTTATTTTAGGCTATAGTTTTGCTGTGCTATATTATTTTAGTAATTCAAGTTACTGGAAGTGATGGCCCAGCCCCTATACTAAGGTACCAAACCCCAAGAGGAGATCGAGAGAAAATGGTGGGAATTTTGCAGATTTTACTAGAAAAATATGCCCTCACTTACTTTACCTACTTAGAAATTGGAAATGATTGCAAGACACTTCAACAAAACACTGAGGGAATTCCCAGACCAAATGAGACCAGGTGGTCCCTACTGGACATATGAAGGAACTCAAAAACTGCAATATATGGACAAGCTGATAAATTAACATCACGAAAATGAATCACACGAACGGGATCCCTAAAGTTACATAACACTGAATGACTAATTCAGATAAATGAAAATATCTTACTCTTCAAATGAGTACACGACATGGAGTTTACGAATCTGGCTATGGACTCGAGGTGATGTGGATTTACCCTATCTTGCTGGGGGTGTCAAAGAGGAAGGCCGGGCAGCCCCCCCTGTCACGTCACCTCGGATTAGATTTCTCTCTTTTGTAATCCAAAGGTTCTAAAACTCATGGCTATTTTATCAAAACTAGGACGTATGCTTTTCAAACAAGACTCTACTATCTTTAGCAACGTAGTTCATGTGATTCAGCAGCCGCACAGTGAAATACCTTTACGTACAATAATTTACACATAAAGGAGAACAAAACTAAAACACCCCTGCTACCTGACTTCTTCTTCTTCTCGAGCTAAATTGGGAATGCAGGTGGAAGATTTAGGTCGGAAAATTGGAGCTCACATTTTTCGCAACCCTCGGGTTGTTATGCAACGTCTCCTTAAATGATAAAGATGTTGTTATCAGTAATAAATATAACTCAGTGCTAAAGGTCAGGGGAAACACACACCCAAGAAAAATTAAAAAATTTTCAATAAATACAAAATTTTGATCGTTGTATTTATATTTTCTTTGGGTAAAACACGTGAAAAGCAGATATTTATTCAAATACATTACTGTGCAAATGCATAATTGCAGAGGAAAAAATAATCAAATTAGGGTAAGTAAAATCATTTTTCTAAGTTCTTTGTTGAAGTTTCCACTGTCACAAAGAGTTGTTCTCGTTTGTTCGTATGTTCGTTTCCTTTCTACTTGACTCCACCGTATTGAGCACTTGACAATTTCCTCCTCATGCGCAGTAGTTCCACTTACTACTCATCGCTGTCCTCTACGTCTATGTAATGTAATATTATTGGCTAATGGATTTTACCCAGTTACAACTCTGATGTATTTTAGTACTAAGTTTTGATTGGCCTCCGTGTGGGAAAGTTGTAGGTACGCTTACCGAGACTGATGTGGTACTATCACGATTTATACGTAGTAATGGATAAGTTTATCCTTTTTGCGAGAACAGTCTGTGTTACCGAGAGACGTGAAGTGCCCCAAGTGTGATAAGCCGCGCTTCTTAAGGTCGGATCGACATCAATAAAGTAAGACAATTTGTCATTGTAATAAATCATTTTTAGGCACGACTTTTTTAAGGGGGAGGAGGTCGCTAGGGGCCGAAGCCCCCTCCCCCCACCCGCTAAGTAAGGATAGCCTCCCCCTTGGTTAGGTTAAGTGGGTTTGTTAAGTTAGACTGCTGCTCTTATTTTACTCTTTTTCTGTATTCCCCACTTTTGTAAATCGTGGTTTAGAAAATGGGACGATTTAGAAAACGGAGCTCGAGATAGCTACCTTGTCCCGAGTCACCCGTAAGTGCTCTTTCACCCTCTTATTTTGCATGGAAAACCATTTTTCCTGTTAGTTTTTTGTTGTTTGTTTTGTATTCTGGTGTTATTATCTTCCGCTTATTGCTCGTTTTCGTTTTTCCCCCACCCAAACCCCTCCCCCCATCGGTTCCCACCTGGGTGTCCCCATTACCGTTGTGATATTCAAGATGGTGGTCAATGGAAAACGAGGGTTTTGTGCAAGATCATAACATCAGAACCACAGCAAACAACAAGAAAACTACCAGAAAAAATGATTTTTCATACAAAAATCGCTGGGTGGTACAAATTATTCAAGCTCTGTTGTTTTGTAGACACTCGAGTCTCGCCGACACCGATCTCCATCTTCCTGAGAAGATCCGCAGTGTATTTTTGCAATGTATGAATACATTTTTCTCAAAATCAGGAGCTGTTTAGATTTACCAACCGTTTTTTAAACACGGCCATCAAAAATACAAAAGGACGTTTATAGTGTCAATTTTTGCACCAATTTTTCGGTGAGTAGGATCCACGACGTTGGGGGATATAGGTGTAGGTCATTTAAAGCACGAGCACACGTTAAAGACAGGTTTTGTCGCGTAAGTGCAGCGCTCTATCCTCTATCCGAGATGCACTGAAAACTTTCCAATTTGCTTGTTTGACAGCTCGAGGCCTCTGCCACGCCCACCTGTTGTTTCTGTAACCGGGCCTTTCGAAGAACAAAATCCGGGATTCCTTCTATTTAGTGGAGTCTCTCTCTCTCTCTCTCTCTCTCTCTCTCTCTCTCTCTCTCTCTCTCTTTAACATAAGTGTAGTTGCCGACAAAATTCACCGCCTATAGTTACGTAATGACACAGGTTACTCTTCTGTTGCTCGAGAAGAAGTGGGCGGACTTATTAGTGTTAATGGCTGCCGCTCCTTGCGGGTGTTGTTAGAAAATTCGATTAATATTGATGTCATTCACATCGCACGTGACCTTGGGCAGCGAAGGTTATTTGGTTTCGATGCTGTATTACATTTCGTATTGGCAGAGTTGGTGCCAAGTGTTCAAATAGTGAGATTTAAAAGATTTCAAGTCACGTAAACAGCTGGTGGATGGATATCTACGGCATTATGGTGTGATGAGGAGACTTCGAAAGGAAAGACCGCTGTTCACGTTGACGGTATCCATAAAATAATTTCCTCGTTTTAATCATCATAGACATTAACTTGCGATACTACTCCTATGCCTTAAAACGTACGAGAATGAACAAAATAAAAGTACTATAGTTCATGTGCGGTTAAGAGCGAGCTTGGTATATGTGAGCCGAGTTCATGACTTTCCAATTTTAATTGCGTTGCAGGTTTGCAATGTGACTTGAAAACTGCAGCCTGTCTGTGACTTGGTACTTTTAATGTTTGGTAAGAATTTAACCTTTCATAGCTATTCCTTACAGGTATTTCTTAACTTGAATATAAGTGGAATTTTAAACCAAGTGCAAGTGAGGCTGTCCAGGTAATGAGAGTATCAGCTGAAACCAGTCAATCAAACCTTTGCATTTGTTAGACTTTGACAATCGGAGGTCAAAGGAGAAGTGTTCCTCCTCCATCTGGGATCATTCATGCCTTTGCTGTTATGTGAAGTTCCTCCTGTAGCAACTGTGGTATTAATTAGGAAGGATTTTCTGAAGTTTAGGCGGCAGTCATGAATGAATACCTCACTGTGAATGGGTACCGCCATTGAATCTTTTATATATACTAGTTTTAGGTGATGTACACTTGACAAGAAAACTGAAGATACAGTTTTCATTAGCTTTTGTTCATCCAATTTCCCATTTGCTTTTACTGAAATGACATAATATCGCTAAATTTACTCTAGAACATGAAAATATACTGCAAATTATATCATATAAATTAAAACTGCAAAACAAAACCGTTCAGATACGTAAAAAACACGATATATGTCCGAAGTAATTGGAATTTCTCAGATGGATTCGTTCATAGAGATCTGGTAGATAAAATGTGAATTTCTTATTTTAGTTACTATGTATTCACGACGACAATATTACTCGTTTTGCTTTATGAACGGGGATATATTGCATCATCGTAAGTGGTGAATGCAATTATTTTAGTTTCTACAAACTCATGTTTGTATTCCAAAGCGATTAAAGTTAGCTGACGTCAATGGCACTCAATGTTCCGACGACTAAGGTAAGTTTAACAAATCTAGTGCATCCGCAAGAGCGTTTTCTATGATGTGAGGAGGAGCCCTAGAACTTCGAGCGGGAAAGAGCAAGTCACTGGATACTGGCTAACGTAACGGATTTCACACTTTGATTACTTGACGTTGACATGGACCGAATACTAGTTGCTGTTTGCAAAGCTACTGTCTTTAAACATAAATCTTAATCAAGGTTAGAGTAGCATGTCAGCTCAAGATTTTCTGGCTATATGTTCCCATTACGAAGCAGTTCGTAGTAGCCTACAGCCCTACACGACTGCATTTCTTTGCCGCGAGGCTGAAAGATCTCCCACGATATTAAACTTTAATGCCTGTACAATACATATTGGGTTATTTGTGGTAATAAATATTTTTACTTAACACAGCTTTTTTCGCGAATGATTTGTGGATGAAACTCGATTTTCAAAAGTAAAGACTATATCAAGAGAGCAAGAATGACCTCACCCTGTGTCTAAAATTTTCCACGTCTTTTTGCAATCTTTGAATGCTACGGCAACTGTCGAATGTAATCAAGATTAGAGTATGAATTTCTTAGATAATTAACTTGAATATTGTGATCCTTCAAATTTTATCTAGCATAGTGCAGCACGATCTTGGCAGTCATATATCGCGCAAGCATAGGCCTATCGATAGAGATACTTAATTCATCATATTTTCTTCTGCCTTTCCCCGTCACAAGTCCGTCACAATTCTCTCTCTCTCTCTCTCTCTCTCTCTCTCTCTCTCTCTCTCTCTCTCTACTCTCTCTCTCTCTCTCCACTTTTAAAACACATTTGAAAAAATATTATGACTCAATCTCTCAAAGTAAATATAATGAATGAGTATCGCTATAGATAGGCCTATGCTTGTGCTCTCTCTCTCTCTCTCTCATCTCTCTCTCTCTCTCCACTTTTGAAACATTTGAAAAAATATTTCACTTAACCTCTCAAAGTAAATATAATGAATTAAGTATCTCTATCGATAGACCTATGCTTACGCACTCTCTCTCTCTCTCTCTCTCTCTCTCTCTCTCTCTCTCTCTATCGTCATAATATTCCAATCTTTACTGTATTGTTCCTCACGATTTCCACAAGTACTTGCCCAAAATTTTAAAAAACCCTTTCACCTATTGGTTTAAAGATCCGTCTTTAATTACGTATGAATTTTTACGTCAGTTTAGTGTCAAACATTACTTATAAATAAGGTTTCACAGAAGTTTTAAAAAAGGATGATCGATATTCTACCCTGAACTGACGTTACCAAAGTAATTAACGAATAATATAGAGCCTGTTTCTACATTCAAGTATAATTATTATAGGACCTCAACAGAATCTTTATGGTGTAAAGTTGATGGAAAATCTAGAAAGCAACAAACGCTATGATTTTGAAGCTCCGCCCCCTTTTAAGAGTTGCCAGGTGTGTGGCATTATTGAACATTATATGTCCGCAGATTTAAAAAAACTGTTATCTTAAGTTTCCTTGCCGAGTACATGGCGGTAGCCTAGTATACTTTGCGATTGTTATTGCAGTAAAGCATTCATCAAGAACAGTTGTCGTGGAAATTTGCTGTGGAAAGTAAAAAAGGAATGGCTCTTGCTCATGTTGATGAAATATATGCCGATTAATATTTATAGTTAATTGTAGTACTTGTTATACAGGTAAACTCTGGTGTTTAGTATGTGTTCTTTTCAGGAATTAGTTTCCAGTACGTAGCTGGAAAGTTTATTTATTTGCGGGTGGGGGGAGGGGAGGGGGAGGGACCAAATGGGATGCCTAAAACGGATGCATGAGCCAGCATTGAATATGAGTCTCTCTCTCTCTCTCTCTCTCTCTCTCTCTGCTCTCTCTCTCTCTCTCTCTCTCTCTCTATTGTGTCACAAAGATTTAGTTTATCGTGATGCATTACGTAACAGGACCCAACTGGAATTTTAGCTGAAGCTGACTGCTTATGAAACCTTTCAAAGTCTGGCATTCAGTAGAGTTTTTTGCTTTTTTGATTTGTTAGAAAGGGCTCGCCATAATCGTTCACGTTTGGTCAGCCAGTCATTCCTGTCAGTTTTTAGGTTAGATTACGGAAGTCGAAGCTCGAAATCGCGTGTCCTCTAATAAAAAAAAAATACTGTTGACTTTATAGGACATCTTAATAGTGGAAACATTAGGCCTATCTATTCGACATCTCAGAGTAAGTGAATGATAGGGTCATTCGCCCCCTAAACCGTATGGAAAGCTATCCAGCATAAGGAAAATGCCCCGAGGTTATTCCTCCTCCTCCTCCTCCTCTCTCATCACCCCTCAGAATAAGTTCTCACGTTTTCAATATAAGTTAACGACGGTATCTCGGATAATACGGAAATACAGCCCAGTTAGTGAATACAATGCTACTCCTAAAGTTCCTTGTTGAATGCTGTGCGACGCTAGTTTTATGAGGAACGGCGCTTCGGACATGCCTACAGTGAAAGTCTGTCACTGTAGATGGTGTGTGTTTTGTGGGAGCTTTATCTGTTATTACCCGAGAGCCTCCTTAGCTGTCACCTATATCACCGAGGGCGGTATGATGATGACAGATAAAGGACCCACGCATTTATTTGTCACATACACACGCGCAGACTCTAAGAATTGTAAGGTGCACGCCCTAATGGTGGTCTAATCTCCAGTTTTAGTACTAAGACACAGCATATGCATTCAGAATACCATATCTTAAGCTCCATTTGGATGTGTGAAATAAATGGCTTATTATCTTTTTATTCATTTTCTGCTGGAAGGAACAATACCATTTTGAATAGGGGGTCGTGATTGTAAAGTTGGCTCCATAATAAATGCCATAAACTGTGGTTACCTACAGATGTAGAGGAGACATTCATTACAGATATACGTAGATTGACCCTGGCATGTATTTTTAATTCATTCATAGCTCCGAGTCCTATTAAAGATAGAAGGTATTGCAGCACTCTCTCGAATTACGGGAATAAGTCTAGTTAAGTGATGCAGGCGTTATTTTAGTCCAGGCTAAGCATATAGCTGTTGGAATTCACGGTTAAGGATAGTTGGCTTACACACAAACACACGTGTTCTGCTCAGTTTATATACATGAACTAAAGGCGAATCAAGGTGATAGTATATATTTTAAGAGGTTATATTTACTAAAGTCATATTCCCACACTTCACGTGGTGGGTGAAGGTAATCATAGTCTCAAAGACTTACGAGGAGACTTCAGTTGTCTTTGAAAAGGTTGAAACGTCGATTGAGATAGATTTGGTAATGTTAATGCTGCTGATTTTGTAGAACCTATTAAGTCGAAATTGACATTTAAGGTTTGGGGATCAGGGGCTGTCCACCATCCAGTTCTCTAATATGCAGGACTGACAAATACTATATGTAGAACCGATGGCAATGAACTCGTCTCGTCTTTAGAATCACGAGTGAGGAGGTCCCCAGGTATTTTATCATATTAAATATAGCATCAAAATAAAAAGGGGGAAGGAGTGGGGCGGGGTTGGGGGGCGCGGGTAGGGGGGGCGGAACTGCCTTTGACTGGCATGCAAAGGAAATATCTCGAGAAAATGTCCAAGCTTTGTTGAGTGTTCCGTAATTGACGTAGGTTATTTTGAATGCAAATGATGTATACACAATTTAATCTCATTATATTAGCGGATAAAAATAAACGCTGGTAAGTCTTTATTAAAGCAGTGGATTTTAAAATGCCATATATTACAGGTATTTAGTATAGGAAATGGCTGACTGCCTCCCAGTCTCTTAGAATCTGTCAATCTCGTTAACATGAACGGGCATTCCATTGAGGGGTGAGAGATGTGTATTTCTGGTGATGGAAGTTCACTCTCGACGTGGTTCGGAAGTCAAGTAAAGCCGTTGGTCCCGTTGCTGAATAACCACTGGTTCCATGCAACGTAAAAACACCATACAAACAAACAAAACAACTCGTTTAACATGAGGAACGATTAACAGAATCTTAAGTCAGTTGCATCGTGCAATACTGAATGGCATTTAAACATTGCTGATGTTTTTCTGCACGACGCCATTTAGGCGGTTTGAAGAGAGAAATTCAGTGGTTTTCATGGCCCCCAAAGCACCCGTTAGGGGTTGGTACCATACGTGCACCTCCTCACGCGCGGTGCACGGAAGGCATAACTTAAGGTTCCCAACCTGCACTCCCCTTTCCTTCCTTTTACTGTACCTTCGTTCCTATTCTCTCCCTTCGATCTTACTTTCCCTAACCTTCATCTAATATTTGTTTCATAGTGCAATTGTTTTTTCGTCTCAGCGCTGAATGAACTCGTCGCCATACCTATACCTATAGTTTCCCAGCACTTGGCCTTCGGTCTAAATAATATATGATATGCCATTGTCCCGGAGGTTATAGTAGCTACTTGAGGAATTAGCTGGTACAATTCCTTTGTAGTTTTATGAATACCAATAATTACTTGTATCAAACATTTTCGTTTACTCGGGGAGTAAGCTACAAACTACTTTGTTGTTTCCTAATAAGTAATTGATGAAGCTATATTTTTGTTTACTTTCACTTCAGGCGCTATCTCGATTCAAGTGGTTTCATGTACATCCCATGAAGACAGTTGATACAACTCAGCTTTATTATTATTATTTTATTCTTATTTATTATTATTATTATTATTATTATTATTATTTATTATTATTTAAGGTAGGAGACCCTCTTCCAAACATGTTTTGTTAAAGAGGATGGCAGCATCAGTGGAATTGATTTTATTATATGGTCTTTTCAATTCTTGTTATTCTCTTCTCATCAGGGCTGATATTTACTAATAGCTGGCCGATGTTCATACTCTGGTTAAGGAAATGTCTTATAAAAAATACTAATTTAGTGATAAGACAACTTAAACAGTGCTTTTGGCGGTTAGTTGTAGAAAGGAAATAGGGTGACAGGCAGGATTGCAACCCCTTTGAACCTTACGGTACCGATCAGTAGGAGAGAAAGTTTTATAGCAGTGAGACTCAGCCTAGATGGAGAGTGCTGAGTAGGAAAAAGGAAGCGAGTTTTAGTTTGAGGGAAAGGTGGTGGTAAAAAAACGTGGGAGGGGAGTTACCTATACATTCAGGCACAATATATATACATGTGTGTAGCATCTGAAAATATTGCAATATAATCAAACCAACATTAAGAAAGTATTATAGTATATATACATGTACATGCGTACTCACACTTATACATATGTTCCCAAAGATGTGTATGGCTCCCATTGCTAACAGTGAAGTAGAGGGTTTGTGCATTGTGTAGATTTCTTTGGTTTGAGGTTTTATAAGATAACAGGAGATTCCCATGTGTGTATGTAGAATTGCCGCGTAATTCCTCTTTTTACCTGGAGGTGGGTGAGACATTAGAGATTCCCATGTGTCCCTGTGTTATTTGAAAATGTGTCTGGTGATCTGTGCCGGTGTCAGCTCGTTTTCAGTAAGGTTCGACCTGAGAGACTGTGTCTCTGGGCAGTCTAGTAGGTAGTGTTCGAGGGGCTGGATTGCCTCTCGGTCACAGTACTGACATGACCTGCCCTCATTACCTATCACTTGCCAGGTGCACAAGTATCCTAGCCTTAATCTGCGTGTGATGACTGAGAGTTTTTTAGTGGCTTTGCTTTATGATGTCATGAGGCCCTAGATTTGTGACATCCACATACCACTTGGATGTTCGTGTATCTTGTAGATTGTGACGTCATACTTTATTCTCTTCTTGGAGTTTGGCATAGCTTTTAACCATTTCCTTTAGGTGTGTTATGGATGGTTGCACTTTTTTCTTACTGTACTGCAGCTGACGGCACTTTTGGCTAGGATGTCAGCTTCTTCGTTTCCCTGGATTCCCACATGGCTGGGTATCCAGTTTAGTATGACTCTCCTGCCAGCAGCTTGATGTGACTTGGCCACTGATTTTATGTTATCAGTATCACATTTTCTTTTGGATTTGTCGCTTTGATTGCGAGTATTGCTCCTTTGGAGTCAATTATGCACTGCTGTGTGTCCTTCTTTAGATTGGAATTTTCTAAGGCTTTTAAGATTGCCATTAGTTCCGCTTGTAGTATGGAGGCATTGTTGGATAGCCGCCAGCTCCTTTGAAGTCTTGGGCAGCCACTGCTGCTGCAGTTGCTGGAGCTTCTGGATCAACTGATCCATCTGTGTAATATGTGTTTTCAGCTGCTGGTGCTCCTGATTTGCTTCTTCTGCTGCAGTTTTCATCTGTGCTGCTGTGCACAGTGCTTTGTTTGCCGGTATATTGTGAAATTATACCGGATTGGGTCTTCGACCCAGGGAGGTGATTTTTGGTATCCCTCAGGTGGGACATCCTTTATATGTTTCACTGTGTCCTACATAACCAGTTCTCTTTGTCTGGAATATGCTGCCCGCATAGGTTTATACATGCTTGCATTTTGTTTTTGTGTGGTCCATTTCTGTCATTTCTGATGGTTTTTGCACAGAATGGCAATATTTCTTTGGCCTATCCTGTGCATGAGAGACTGTAGTTGTGTCTCTGCCCTCAAGACATTGGGGCTCTAAGTATAAGTCTCATTGCATTATTTTGGATGACCTCCAGCCTCTGCTGTTGATCCTTTCTGAGATTTGTCAGGACTGGTGCTGCATATTCTACTTGTGCTCTGACGGTTTGTATGTAGAACCTCCTAAGCAAATGGTATGTTGCACCTTCTTGTAGTGATGTAATTCTCTTTAGAGCATTAAGCCCTATTTTTGTTTTGGCCTGGAGGAGCTGTATTTCCTTCTCAGGAGACAGTGAATCTGAATCCAGACTCCAGATATGTGTAGCTATCCACTCAGTCTATGATGTTTCTCCTTTCAGTAAAAGGTTGGGTGGATTTCGATCATGTTTTATTGCCATGGCTTTTGTCTTATTTCTGTTGATTTTGAGTCCGAGTTGTGTGCACTTGTCCTCAAGTTTTTACAAGGGTTCTTGCTTCTTTTGGAGTTGTCTTTAGGGCTGGAGCTGACGACACAAACATCGTCAGCATATATGAAGACCGCTACTCCTTGTGGTAACTCTAGACAGACTACATTTTCCATAAGGACATTGAATAAGAAGTGGCTAAAATACCCCCCTGTGGAGTGCCGTTTTCAAGAGAGTAGTATTCTGACATTCTGCCTTGGAACACCTACTCTTGCTCTCTGTCTTGCATGAATCCTTTTGTCCATGTAAGCATGTTGCCTTTGACCCTCTTTCAGACTAGGGGAGGAGAGGATAGTTGCTGCATTGGCCAGTTCATATGCTTTTTTCCAGATCTAAGAAGAAAAGCTACTATGGTTTCCGTGCCATTTATGGCACTTAGCACATCTGTGAGGCACTCATGGGTGCCTACTCCTTCCTTATAGGCATAGAGCCTATGGTGTAAGGGCCCTGCTTTCCATAGTAGTCTGTTTAGAACCATTCTTTCTGCCACTTTTCCCGTGCAGCTGATGAGGGATATCGGCCTATATGCGCCTTTTTTGTTGGGGTTTTTGGCTTTGGGTGTTGTTTGTGTCTTGCCATTGCCATTTCTTGGGTCTACTGTGCTCTGCATATGTCCTGTTTACCAGGAGGAAGATATACCTGTTTGGCAGGGTCCTCCCATGTGCCTCAGCATGCTGTAGGTGATTGCATCTGCTCCAGGGGCTGTCTCTTTTTTTCCCCTTGCTGAGTGCACTATTTAGTCATTCCATAGTGAAGGGTGTGTCTGTGTCGTCAGGCACTATTGATTTCTCTCCACCTTGCTGGGGAAGAGCATTTATTTTTTTCCCATGTTTTGGGGAAGGTTGTGGATTTTGTCCTCTCTACGAAGTTTCTGGCTATGTTGTCAGCTTCTTCTTGTGTGGGTTGGGATGGATGCTTTCAAATTCAAATTCAAATTCAAATTCAAATTCTTTATTTCAGCTGTAGAGCCATATACAAAATATTACGATAAAATTAACAGTTATATACAAATATATTAGGAATAAAACAAAAGGTCTAAACACAGAAAATGTGTTTTAGACCACTCTTTAAAAACTAATGATTTTTTAAAACTATCACTGTTAAAAACAAAATTGCACAAATTAAGTGGTTTTTTTAACTCTTTGCTCTTTGAAACAAGCTTACAATACATTTTTCTCACTAATTCATCAAATGTTGGTATTCCTAAAGAAACAAAGTGTCCACTTACTCTCGAAAACCTTTCTATTCCCATCAGGTACCTAAAAGAGTGCATTATGAACATACCTTAAGTTTTCGTAGGGGTTTCCTTTGTTTTACATTTCATTGCCAGAGGCATACAATACAGGGAAGTACAGAAAGATCTGAACAAATGCACTTTTGCCTCATCATTGCACATGTGAAAGTTCCTTAGCAACATATTGCCTCGCAAGCATTGCCCTCGATAGAGTGATGCAATATAGTCATCTTCCTTCAGATTGTCATTAATATTCATGCCGAGATATTCACATGACTTAACGACTTCCAATCTGACGTCATTAATATTGAGTGATGGTTCTCTCAATGACATAAAATTCCTGGGCTTTATAACAAGAACTTTGGTCTTGTCAGGATTGGCTTCAAGGTAATGGTACTTCAAATATCCATACTTTTATCTATGAGTATTTGCAAACTTTTTGCTCTGTTCTTTCTTTCCCTGCAATTTTTGCAAGGGAATCTCCAGATCTGGGTTACTGGAGTTTTGTCTGCTGATGTTGGCACCCATCAATACCATGCCTGTTGTTTGATTTCTTTTGTCTCTTCAGTTGCGTGGGCTATTACCTCTCTGAGAAGTCTGTGCATCTCGTCAGATGGTTCCCGTCTGAAGGGTTTTCGGACTCTGTTGACTCTGGCATTGGGTTCTTTTACTCTTTCACAGTAGTACCATGCATCTTTGTGATCAATCTTGGATTGTTTGATCTTTGGCATGGACATATTTGCTGCATTTCCGAGTTTGCTGATGAACTCTTCATAGAAGAGTTCTATGTCATTTGCTGGGTTTTCAAGGTAGTCCCTTGCCCATCTCGTCATTGTGGCTTCGAATGTAGCCCAGTTTGCAAACTTGGGGTTCCATCTCTCTGGTAGTGGCGGTATGGGGGACAGTTTTTTGAGCTGTAGCCAATGTCAATGGCTATGTGGTCGCTTGTGAGAGTCTCATGCAGCTTCATGTTGCTTGCCCTTTAGGGCTGAGTTTGTGAAGGTAAGATCTAGTCCTTCCTCCTTTTAGATGAGTTGGCTCTCCACTGTTTAGTAGGCACACCTCTGGAATTCACATGATAATTGGTGTAGATGTCTACCAGTTGTGTTTGTTTGTTGTGTTGAGTTTAGACTTGGGTGATGTGCATTGAAGTCTCCCCAATTACTGCGTTTTCTTGTGTTGCTGCACTGAAGAGTGTTTCCCTTTCAAATGTCTGTCCTGAGCCCTGTATATATTGTGTACTGTCAGTGTTGTGTTTGCAAGTGTGAGTTTTACACTGAGTGATTCTACATCATCTCCGCAAGGGTGATTAGCCCTCTTCTAGTGTCTGTGTATGGTGTTTTGTATACTTTGTACCCCTATAAAAGAGAATTTGGCGTTTTTTCCTTACTAGTGTTTCTTGTACATTATGATGTCATAGTTATTTGTTTGTATGTGTACTTGCAGGAATGCTTATTTATTGTTTGCACTTAGTATGTTCCACTGGAGATTTTTATAGTGTCTGTATCTCTGCAATCATTTATTCTGATTGTGTTGTTTTGTTGTTTCCTAACTCAACATTTGCGCTTGATATGTTTTGACTACCAACACTGTGGTTGGCCCTGGCACTGGAGATGTACCTGCTACTGGCACTTGGGATGAAGCTGACACCGAGTGTTTGTAGTGCTATTTACACTGTGTTATTTAGTTGTGCAGGCATGGTGATGCAAAGAGCCCTAAGACGTTCTTATGCACTTTCAACCACTTCTTTGGCTATGTCTTTGAGAAGTTGGATCCTGTCAACTCTGCAAACTTGTATAGCATTTGCACTAGGAAATTTGTGAGATCTTGGGTCTGGCAATGTATTTGACGTGTTTTAGCTCTGGGGCGAACTTCATACCTGTTGATTTGTGGTGGAGGAGGAGGAGGGGAGACTGGGTTGTATGGCTTTGGGGAGCCAGGATCAGTGGAGCTGGTTTAGGGATTTGGAGAGGGAAGGACAGGTCTGGTTTTGGGGACAGGAGAGGTTAAAACATAGGTGTTTGTTGGCGTGGCAGGTTCTGAAAAACTTTTTTTTCTTCTTGGACTGGTGATTCGTTTTTTTTTGGGGGGAATGTGTTGGCCTGGGTGTGGTTTGGTGTGTGTTTTCATTCTTTCTTCTGAGGCTGGTTTGTGTTCTGGTTGGTCTAAGCCCTCCAGCTGCAGCAGCATAGGACTGGTGAATTTATGGGGGTTTGTGGCTGTGTGTTTTTTGGGAGCCTGTTTGAGGGCCCCTAAGCCCTGCAGTAGGGCATAGGACTTTGGTCCCTTGCTGTAGTAGGAGCTGCAGTTGTCTGGTGGGGTCTGGTGTTTGTGAGTGTGTGTGTCCCAGGGAGGCTCCAAGGTGCAGTTCCTTTAAGAGTGTCAATTTTCTGTAGCCTTATCGGCATTTTCTGTTCCACGCATGGTGTTTCCCTTGCATGTGGGGCATCTGGCATTGGTTTTCTTGCCCAGCTTTAAACTTATCTGTGCATAATTTTGTGGGATGTCTCCCACTGCATATCCCACAAATGGCTTTGGTAGTGCAGGCACTGCTATGATGTCCATACTTCTGACAGTTGAAACATCTGAGAAGCTCTGGCGTGTAGTCCATGGTGGGAAGTAGCCCCGCATGCCAAAATTCAGTGATTTTTGGCTTTGCGGGTTGGCTGGGGGTTGGTTCCCTTTGCATGGCATCTGTCTGCTTTGACAACTTTTGGGTTTTCAAGAATAGCCCTGGTGTCAATTGCAGAGGGAAGTGGCATAGTATGAATTTGGTGGGTTTGTCGTCAGGATCAAGGTATTTAAAGCAAGCCGGGTTATTTTTCATGTATTCATTTGTTATATCATTTGTGGGCACAAACAAACAGTTCTCCTTTGGTGGTGGGTCTTACCTTGAAAACCTTACCTTTTTTCTCAAGATCCTTAACGAATTCATAGGAGCTGCTTCCAGTTGGAGGAATGATGAGATATTTTCCATGTGAGGGTGCTGAAGGGGCTGCTGGTGGTCCTTGCTGCTTCCGTTTGTTTTTGGTAACCAGCTGAAGCCTTCATCAGTGTCCATGGCAGAGGGTTTGCTGCTTTCTTCTGGAGTGGCAGTGGTGGTTTCTTCTTCGCAGGAGGTGGAGGAGTCCAATCTTGGCCTTAGCCTCAGGTGCATCTGAAAAGGAGGAGGAGGCAGAACGTTGTCCTTTTCCGGTTCTCTGGTGCTGTTGCCTCTGCAGTGGTGGGTGTGGGCTGAGTCAGGGGGTCCATGGCTGCATCTGTCTGTTGGTGAGAGAGAGAGAGAGAGAGAGAGAGAGAGAGAGAGAGAGAGAGAGAGAAACGGTTTGAGAGAGAGAGAGAGAGAGAGAAAGAGAGAGAGAGAGAGTGTGTGTGTGTGTGTGTGTGTATGTTGTGTTTTTACTTTTGCTTGAAGGGCCTAACTTCTGGTTTAGAGAGACACCAGCCTATTGTCCCTTTGCTCCTTGCAATAAAGGATTGCGAAAGTAGGAAGATTTGTCCCTTAGTCCTTGCTTCAATTGGAGTTTTTAGACCACAACGGCTACCGAATTTTTTGGAACGGGGTCGTTCGGCGGTGGTATTTTATTGTCCCGGGTGCTCTGGCCTTAAAGAAAATAACAATTACTGTCAAGGTAAAAAAATGCTCTGTAGAATGTATAATTTGTTCAGCGTATCTGCCTCATAGTATCAGTGGATTTGCCTTTCATATATAAGTTTGTTTTTTATTATTCTTTTTATTATTCAGGAAATTTAATGTGTACGGCTTTTGGCACTCTTTCAATTGGCAGATAAGTTAAATACTAATAACCTGGCTGAATGTTGACTAGTATAGGGGTTACCTAAGGAGGTACTCTCTGTATCTCACTGCAATATTATGTATCTCACTGTAATATCACTTGAGTAGAGGGTAGCACAAACATTTCCATATTTGCTTTTGCCTGAATTCCTCCAGTGAAACTAGCTAATCGATGATTAGCCAACTGATCAGACCTTCCAACGCTAGTGTGAGTCCTTTTTTCTCATCTGTTTATTTCCCACTCCTACAAACCCTTTTTCCCCACCGTAGGGTGATAGTTCCCCCCATGCAACCTCTTGCCGTGCACTGTAGATATTACTTTATTAGGTTCTTTTGCAGTCCCTTCGGCCCGTAGTTGTAACCCTTTCCATTTCTTTTTGTGGACCTCCGTTCACAGTCTCTTTCTTTCATCTTACTTTTAACCCTTTCTCAGCAACTGTTGCATAGTGCTTCTTCACCTGCTTTGGGTACTTCCTCCTGTTAACACTTTTCAAACCAACTTTACTCTCCGTTTCCTTGCAGCGCGAATGACTTCCTCATAGGTACAAGCGCTTGATTTTTGGCCTAAATTTTATATTCCAATTTCTTTAGAAATATTATGCTTGGAATTGGAACGCTAATTGTTAACTGTAGTACCCAAGAGAAGCTATTTTGCCATTGTTTACCAATATACAGTAAAGGGTTACTTTCTCTTCTGTCTTCTTCAAGTGCTACTTTGACAGTACTGGACCCAACTTGGGCTCCCATCCAAACATGTTTTGGATGTCCATTTTTAGGTTTGTTTTTCTCAAGCCTTCCAATGTCTCTTAAGCAGTAGAGGCTACTTTATCGACTGTTTTCAGCAGAAGAGTGAAACCTGGACGAGGCTTTGCCCCAACTGTTTATGCTTTCCTTCTTTGTTTCTCTTTGAAGAACTTCACAGCCTTCCAAATGGCTGTCCCGTCACAGCCATCTAACAGGTTAAGATGAGCGCCAACCAGAGCAGTATCCCAGGAGCTCACTTAACAAATAGGAAACGACAGGTATTGTATTCAGTGCTAGCAGCATTTCTATTTGAATTTATTGCATATTTTGAAGTATATATCCCATCTCTCCCAACTCCTTCATGTGGGATCAGCTATGTAATTACTGGGTAAGTTCTATCTATCGAAGTGTCGTGTCTTGGACGTGGGTGGTCGTCTGCCTCCACCTCTCTCGATCTCTAGCCGCTTGTATTAGTTGATTTACAGTGTAATCTCCATCCAAGTCTTCCACCAAGCTGTCCAAGTATTTTACTCTTTGTCTACCTCTCGCTCTCCTCCCCTCTGGATATCCCCTTCCAGTAAGGCACACATACTCTCTCTTCTTACTTATTATAGTCCAAACAAAATTCATTTGTCTTGTCCTTATTTCTCTTCAAGGGCTCTCCGTGTTCCAATTCATGCTAACACCTCCTCATTTGTCACTCTATCTGTCTATGATATTGTCAGCATTCTTTTATAAAACCACATCTCCGCTGTGTTCAACTTAGCTTTCAATTCCCTGGTGATTGTCTAGCTCTCTGATCCATACATGAGAGTGGACCACACGTACGTTTTCAGAGCTCTTGTTCTAGTTTTTCAGTTCCAATTCTGTTATTTGTTAAAAGATTTTTCATATTCATAAATGAGTTTTTAGCTATCAGAATCCTCCTCTTAATATCTTGTTTTGCTCTCGCATCTTGTGTTAGTAGAATGCCTTGGTTACAAACTGTTAGCTTGTTTTATACTTATGTTGTTTATCAATATATTGCGATTTGGTGGATCTTGATTCTTTGATGCAACTACAACTATCGTTTTTCTTACATTAATTTTCAGTCCCATTTTATCACTCTCCCTGTTAACTGTGTCTACTAATGATTGCAGTTTTTCAGTTGTGTCCGCAATGGTTATTGTCTCATCTGCGTATCTGATGTTGTTAATATTAACTCCTCCGATCTTAATCCCCCCTTCCATATCCTCTATATTGCAAACAGATCTGGTGATAATACACATCCTTGGCGAACTCCTCTTTTTATTGTCCACCCCCATTCTGATAAGTTGTTGTCAATGCTGACTGCTGCCATTTGACTCCAGTATAAGTTGGTAATGAGTCGGATGTCCTTGCTTCCTACGTTTCTTCTCTGTAGTATTTCTACCAACTCAGTGTGCCTCACTCTGTCAAATACTTTTTTATAATCTATAAAACACATATATGCATCTTTCTGAACTTCTATTGCTCTTTCTGTTAACTTTCCCTTGATGAAAATTGCGTTTCTTGTCCTTTCCCCTTTCCCACAAATCCGTATTGTTTCCTATAACGATTTTCTGACTTCAGTTTTTCTTTTAATTCTGTTTAAAATCACTTTTAGAATTATCTTTGTTATCTGGCTATTTAAACTGATGGTCCTATATATATTGCCATTGGACTGCACCAGGTTTCTTAGGTAGGGCTATGAAGATGAATTTGTACATCTCTTTTGGGTATGTAACTTACATCATATATCTTCCTGGCCAACTCTGCAATTTTTCTTAATCCAAATCTCCACTTGCTAATATCATTTCAATTGTAACTTCATCGTACCTGGGCTTTTTCCTTGCTTGAAACTTTTATAAAACTAAGCTACAATAATTTAAAAATTACATTTTTTTGTAATAAAACAAAATTTTGATTATAATTACCCAGTAATTACATGATCAGAGCCCTCTCACCCCTCCCCTCTGATGGACAAAACTGAGCTCGCTGCTTATAGTCGTTCCTGTTCTCATGCTGGAATTCAAGCTGCCGTATAAGTGCAACTTATTGATACATGCTAATAACATGGTTTTTAACTGAATACATGTTAATAGTTTGGTAGTAGCCTTTTATGATCCCAAATGTTACAGCTGCCAGGTTATCTTATGGCTAACTTCCAATTTTGCTTATTTGAACACTTTTCCAGCATTACTTTTCTTCAACCCACTTTTTTTTATTGCATAACTCAGCACAGTTTTTATTGACCTCCTGTCGCTAGTCGACTGTCAAAGCAAGGGTGCCACAGGTGCCAAATGACACCATGTGGGGAAATGATAATGACTAACTTTCTAAAAGAAACGCAAAAAAACTAATAGTGGGGTGACCTTAGTTGCTGTTTTTACATTTCTTTATTTTTAGCAATTTTTGCAATTATTCAGTATTATCTGCAGAGTCTGTTATTCTTAACTTTAATTATTATTATTTTATTAATACCTATTCTATATTTATTATTATTTTATTAAATTATTTTGATTAAAAATAATTATCATAAGCAGTGACTTATAGGGATGAAGTCGCTACACCTACGGCCTTTAGAGATACTCAAGATATGATTTTTCTGTTTTGATGACTGAGCCTACATTTCTATAACGCGTTGATTTAGGGAATGAGGCTGCAACACCTACGACCTTTTATAGATACTCGAAATATCACGTTTCTTTACATAGATAACTGAGACTTCAGCAGCTGTGTGTAGCCAGCTGGCTGAGCCACCTGGGGTCGAAATTCCAATTTCAAGATGACGAGGAAAAACGGCCGATCACGTGACGACTCAGATGTGACGAAAAGTCCAAAGATGTCTGGATGCGGTCTGCTGATTCAAAGTCAGGGATTTCGGAGAAGGTGCTGAGAAAAGAATTGGAAAACGTTATTCTCTCTCTCTCTCTCTCTCTCTCTCTCTCTCACTATGCAACTCATTTTCAACCACGTGTCTTTGGTAAGAGACCAATTCGTCAAGACGAGTCTCTGTCTCTCTGTCTCTCTCTATTGAGGTCGTTTCCCACCAAGTGTTTGCTGATAACTTTAGAAGGCAATTTCGTTCAGAGAGGAGTGGTTCTCTCTCTCTCTCTCTCTCTCTCTCTCCTCTCTCTCTCTCCAGAAGCCATTTTTACCATAGGTCTTTGGTAACTTCAGAATACAAGTACGTCCAGAGAAGAGTGACTCACTCTCTCTCTCTCTCTCTCTCTCTCTCTCTCTCTCTCTCTCTCTCTCTTTCTAAAAGTCATTTCCACCAAATGTCTGTGGTTAAACAAGACCATTTTGTCCAGAGGAGTCTCTCTCTCTCTCTCTGTCTCTCTCTCTCTCTCTCTCTCTCTCTCTCTCTCGTCTCTCTCTCTCCTCTCTCTCATTCGTTACAACTCTTTTCAACATAATGTCTTTAATACCTTCCAAAGCAATTTCGTCAGAGAAGAGTGACCCACCCTCTCTCTCTCTCTCTCTCTGCTCTCTCTCTCTCTCTCATCCCTCTCCCTCTCAGGGTTCATAGTTCACCGAGCTAGCCTGCACTTTCGCCAGAGGGCGTGACGAAGCTGTCTCCAAAAGAAGTCGAAAGGGAATATCTTTGACTTTTGAGACTTCCGCGTCACCAGAAGTTTTAATTATTCGTTGCAAAGATAAAAGCTTGAATTTATGCCTTATATATTACTAAATGATTTTCAACATTGTTACAAATTTCTTTATAAATTAATGTTAATATTAGTGCTGGAACCTCATACACTGAATATGATAATAATAATAATAATAAAATAATAATAATAATAATAATAATAATAATAATAATAATAATAATAATAATAGGCACGATCCCAAGATCCCTAAAAAGGAATCTGGAAAAACTAGAGGCTGAAGTAGCTCCAGGACTCATGCAGAAGAGTGTGATCCTAGAAACGGCGCACATAGTAAGAAGAGTGAGGGACTCCTAAGGAGGCAGGATGCAACCCGGAATCCCACACTGTAATACCACCCAGTCGAACTTGGAAGACTGTGATAGACCAAGAAAAATAATAATAAAATAATAATAATAATAATACTTTGAAAACTTGAACTTTTTAGTAAATGGGCCTTGTGGTTGGTTCCATATGAATAGGGGTTCATATTCCGATAATAATAATAATAATAATAATAATAATAATAATAATAATAATAATAATAATAATAATAATAATAATAAAATAATAATAGACAAAAGTAATGAAGAACAGTAGGAGAAGGAAAACCAACCTAAGCATGGCATGGATAGACTAT
>NC_087215.1:77281111-77288611 GCF_015104395.2 Macrobrachium nipponense | reverse complement strand
AGGAGCTCTCTCCATTCTCTCTTCTTCAGATCCCGAATCCAGTGACCGTTTTCAAAAACTAAGCCTGGAGACGGCGAGAGTGATAAATATAGCATTGAATCATGTTTGCTTCATATTGCATAATCCTAACAATCTTGTTACTTATACTTCTTGTGTTGTGACCTGTATGCTAAAATCGTTGAGGACTCCCCGCCTTTGTTTGGGTCTCAATCGATTCATGTTGGCGTACAGGATACTACTATTAATCATAATATGGCGGATTCTGTTCATACAGAAATCGTCGTGGAAAAATTCAACAGCTTTGGTACGTCAGCCTTTGCCGTCGCCATCCCTGGAATGGCATTGTTGCAGGCTTGGCGTTTGCCCTGTACTGGATTTACAATCTTACAAGAAACACCCCGACATTTTGATCTACAAGACGACTTGGAAAGTAATAGCGAGGACAAGGTTATATTAGAAGACAGTTTGGAAACTAAGGATCTCGAAGAGGAAGAAATGTACTTTGACGAAGAAGACAGTCTGGATATGGAGCAACTCGATGAATCTGATGTTGACTTAGAAACGGATATTAACGAAGAAGCTAGACTGGAAGACAGTCTAGATATGGAACTATTCGATACTGATGACTTGGATAAGGACCTTGAAGATGAATCTAGACTGGAGGACAGGCTATATATGGACATATTTGAGGATACTGCAGATACTGAAGATACTGAGTATAATGAGGAGGAGGAGGAGGAGGAAGAGAAGGAGCCGTGTTTAGAAGTTTACTTACTGAGACAAGGTCTGGAACAAATGGAAGAAGAAAAAAGAAGCTTAGAAGAGGATTTGGATAAATGCCAAGATCATGCACGTAAAATGGAAAACCTCTGGATCGGAGCTAAGGAAGAGATCGAACTGCTCCGACGTCAGCTAGTGGAGAAAAATCTACTGCTGGAAAAGAGAGCAGAGGAGGAAAAGGAAATGAAAGGTAAATTTGAAAAGGAATTGGGCGACAGAGGTAGAAAAATCAATAATCTGCTCCAGCAAAATGAACAACTTGGAGATGAAAAGAGGCAGCTGGAAGCGGACTTGAAACTGGCTTTAGCTCAAGTACCAAAAATGGAAGAGGTCAACAAAGAACACCTGGAGGAAGGAATGTCACTGAAGGGAGCAGAACTCAGAATCAAATCAAAAGAAAGTGAAAACCTCAACAAGTTGCTCGACCTGGATTATGGAAACCTCCTTATGCTGAATGAAGACTTGAGGAATTATATAGTTGAGAAAGAAATAGAGCTGGAGCGCACTTTACACAAGGGAGCAGAACTCAGCCTCAAATTAAAAGAAAGTGAAACCCTCAGCCAGTTGTTAGACCTGGAGAATGGAGACCTCTGTAGGCTGAATGAAGACTTGAAGAATGTTTTAGTTGCGAAACAAAGAGACCTGGAGCGCACTTTACACTGGGGAGCAAAACTCATCCTCAAATTAAAAGAAAGTGAAAACCTGAACCAGTTGCTTGACATGGAGAATGGAGACCTCTGTAGGTGAAATGAGGACTTGAAGATTGTTTTAGTTGAGAAAGAGAGGGAGGCAGAGCTGCTGAAAGGAGAAAATATAAAGATCGACAATACTCTTGCCGAAGAGACGGAAAGGCTGCTTAGAACAGTCGAAGACCAGGTCAGTAACAATCTGTTAGTTAAGAAGGATCAATTGGAACAGAGCCTGCAACGCTTGCTAGAACGTCAAGAGGAAGACATCATCTCTTTCAGGAAGCAAGAGAGTGAAACCCAATGGGATAGAGTGAAAGATGTTATTAATGGAGATGAATGAAGAACTTTATAGGAGGCTGGAAGACAAGCTCTCAGTTTGAGAGTCAATAACTGTATGGAGGTTGGAGGACAAGCTCTCAGTTTGAGAGCCAACAGCTGTATGGAGGTTGGAGGACAAGCTCTCAGTTTGAGAGCCACCAGCTGTATGGAGGTTGGAGGACAAGCTCTCAGTTTGAGAGCCAACAGCTGTTTGGAGGCTGGAGGACAAGCTCTCAGTTTGAGAGCCAACAGCTGTATGGAGGTTGGAGGACAAGCTCTCAGTTTGAGAGCCAACAGCTGTTTGGAAGGCCAGAAGGTCACCAGAAGACAGAGTGTAGGAATAATCTAGAAGACCGGCTCTGCAGAAAATTAAGTATGCTATGTCCCTTGATGGAAACTTCTAAAAGAAGATCTCTGTCAAAGCGGGCAAATAGTCGGATATCTAGATCTATTCTTGCAGATGTCTTCCTTCTGGTCCTTCTGTTGGAGTAACCTAGAAGACTGGCTCTGCAGAAAATCAAGTATGCTATGTCCCTTGATGAAGACTTCTAATAGAAGATCTCTGTCAAAGCGGGCAAATAGTCAGATATCTAGATTTACTCTTGCAGATGTCTTCCTTCTGGTTATTCTGTTGGAATAATCTAGAAGACCGGCTCTGCAGAAAGTCAAGTATGCTATGTCCCTTGATGAAGACTTCTAATAGAAGATCTCTGTCAAAGCGGGCAAATAGTCGGATATCTAGATCTATTCTTGCAGATGTCTTCCTTCTGGTTATTCTGTTGGAATAATCTAGAAGACCGGCTCTGCAGAAAGTCAAGTATGCTATGTCCCTTGATGCAGACTTCTAATAGAAGATCTCTGTCAAAGCGGGCAAATAGTCGGATATCTAGATTAATTCTAACAGATTTCTTCCTGAGGAAGGAGGACCAGCTCTCAGGGTGAAAGCCAATGTCCAGGGATCTTCCTAATCACCTGGTCAAGCAGAGGAACTCTTAACCGTGAGAGCCAACCGTTGTTCAGCCGACTTTCTCAGGGAAAGTCAATGGTTGGTGAGATCCCCCCATCTCGTCAATCATAAAACTTTCCCAAGGAAAGTCAACAACTGTTCAGGCAGATGACCTCTCAGGGTAAGAGTGACAAGCTCTTAGTTTGAGAGCCAACAGCTGTTTGGAAGGCCAGAAGGTCACCAGAAGGTCACCAGAGGACATAGTGTAGGAATAATCTAGAAGACCGGCTCTGCAGAAAGTTAAGTATGCTATGCACCTTGATGAAGACTTCTAAAAGAAGATCTCTGTCAAAGCGGGCAAATAGTCGGATATCTAGATCTATTCTTGTAGATGTCTTCCTTCTGGTCATTCTGTTGGAGTAATCTAGAAGACTGGCTCTGCAGAAAATCAAGTATGCTATGTCCCTTGATGAAGACTTCTAATAGAAGATCTCTGTCAAAGCGGGCAAATAGTCAGATATCTAGATTTACTCTTGCAGATGTCTTCCTTCTGGTTATTCTGTTGGAATAATCTAGAAGACCGGCTCTGCAGAAAGTCAAGTATGCTATGTCCCTTGATGAAGACTTCTAATAGAAGATCTCTGTCAAAGCGGGCAAATAGTCGGATATCTAGATCTATTCTTACAGATGTTTTCCTGAAGCCGGAGGACCAGCTCTCAAGGTGAAAGCCAATGTCCAGGGATCTTCCTAAACACCTGGTCAGGCAGAGGAACTCTTACTCAGTGAGAGCTAACCGTTGTTCAGCCAACTCTCTCAGGGAAAGTTAATGGTTGGAGATCCCCCCATCTCGTCAATCAGTAAAACTTTCCCAAGGAAAGTCAACAACTGTTCAGCAGATGACCCTCTTAGGGTAAGAGTGACAGCTCTTAGTTTGAGAGCCAACACTGTATGGAGGTTGGAGGACAAGCTCTCAGTTTGAGAGCCAACAGCTGTTTAGGAAGGCCTGAAGGTCACCAGAAAAGGT
This sequence comes from Macrobrachium nipponense, assembly GCF_015104395.2. Taxonomy (NCBI): domain Eukaryota; kingdom Metazoa; phylum Arthropoda; class Malacostraca; order Decapoda; family Palaemonidae; genus Macrobrachium; species Macrobrachium nipponense. Next base: position 77,284,854 of record NC_087215.1, on the reverse strand, counting down.
CACAGAGGACATAGTTGTAGGATAATCTAGAAGACCGGCTCTGCAGAAAGTTAAGTATGCTATGTCCCTTGATGCAGACTTCTAAAAGAAGATCTCTGTCAATGCGGGCAAACAGTCGGATATCTAGATCTATTCTTGCAAATGTCTTGCATCTGGTCATTCTGTTTGAGTAATCTAGAAGACTGGCTCTGCAGAAAATCAAGTATGCTATGTCCCTTGATGAAGACTTCTATTAGAAGATCTCTGTCAAAGAGGCAAATAGTCAGAATATCTAGATTTTTACTCTTGCAGAATGTCTTCCTTGCTGGTTATTAACTGTTGGAATAAAAAAAAAAAAAATCTAGAAGAGCCGGCTCTGCAAAAGGAAATCAAGTATGCAATGTCCCTTGATAAGACCTTCTAATAGAAGATCTCTGTCAAAGCGGGCAATAGTTGGATATCTAGATCTATTCTTGCAGATGTCTTCCTTCTGGTTCTCAGTTTGGAATAATCTAGAAGACCGGCTCTGCAAAAGTCAAGTATGCTATGTCCCTTGATGCAGACTTCTAATTGAAGATCTCTGTCAAAGTGGGCAAATAGTCGGATATCTAGATCTATTCTTACAGATGTCATCCTTCTAAGGATGAGAGCCCACAATTGTTTGGAGGCAGGTAGGACCAGCTCTCAGGGTGAGAGCCAATGTCCAGGGATCTTCCTAATCACCTGGTCAGGCAGAGGAACTCTTACCCAGTGAGAGCAACCGCCGTTCAGTCCGACTCTCCCCTATGAAAGTCAATGGTTGGTGAGATCCCCCCATCTCGGCAATCAGTAAAACTTTCCCAAGGAAAGTCAACAAATGTTCTGCGGATGACCTCTCAGGGTAAGAGTGACAAGCTCTTAGTTTGAGAGCCAACAGCTGTATGGAGGTTGGAGGACAAGCTCTCAGTTTGAAAGCCAACAGCGGTTTGGAAGGCCAGAAGGTCACCAGAAGGTCACCAGAGGACATAGTGTAGGAATAAAGTTAAGTATGCTATGTCCCTTGAAGCAGACTTCTAAAAGAAGATCTCTGTCAAAGCGGGCAAATAGTTGGATATCTAGATCTATTCTTGCAGATGTCTTCCTTCTGGTTATTCTGTTGGAATAATATAGAAGACCGGCCCTGCAGAAAGTCAAGTGTGCTATGTCCCTTGATGCAGACTTCTTATAGAAGATCTCTGTCAAAGCGGGCAAATAGTCGGATATCTGGATCTGTTGTTACAGATGTCTTCCTTCTAAGGATGAGAGCCCACAATTGTTTGGAGGCAGGAGGACCACCTGTCAGGGTCAGAGCTAATGTCCAGGGATCTTCCTAATCACCTGGTCAGACAGAGGAACTCTTACCCAGTGAGAGCCAACCGTTGTTCAGCCGACTCTCCCAGTGAAAGTCAATGGTTGGTGAGATCCCCCCCTCTCGGCAATCAGTAAAACTTTCCCAAGGAAAGTCAACAACTGTTCGGCAGATGACCTCTCAGGGTAATAGTGGCAAGCTCTTAGTTTGAGAGCCAAAAGCTGTATGGAGGTTGGAGGACAAGCTCTTAGTTTGAGAGCCAACAGCTGTTTGGAAGGCCAGAAGGTCACCAGAGGACATAGTGAAGGAATAATCTAGAAGACCGGCTCTGCAGAAAGTTGAGTATGCTATGTCCCTTGATGCAGTCTTCTAAATGAAGATCTCTGTCAAAGCGGGCAAATAGTCAGATATCTAGATCTATTCTTGCAGATGTCTTCCTTTTGGTCATTCCGTTGGAGTAATCTAGAAGACTTGCTCTGCACAAAATTAAGTATGCTATGTCCCTTGATGAAGACTTCTAATAGAAGATCTCTGTCAAAGCGGGCAAATAGTCAGATATCTAGATTTACTCTTACAGACGTCTTCCTTCTGGTTGTTTTGTTGGAATAATCTAGAAGATTGGCTCTGCAGAAAGTCAAGTATGCTATGTCCCTTGATGCAGACTTCTTATAGAAGATCTCTGTCAAAGTGGGCAAATAGTCGGATATCTAGATCTATTCTTACTGATGTCTTCCTTCTAAGGATGAGAGCCCACAATTATTTGGAGGCAGGAGGACCAGCTCTCAGGGTGAAAGCCAATTTCCAGGGATCTTCCTAATCACCTGGTCAGGCAGAGGAACTCTTACTCAGTGGGAGCCAACCGTTGTTCAGCTGACTCTCCCAGTGAAAGTCAATGGTTGGTGAGATCCCCCCATCTCGGCAATCAGTAAAACTTTCCCAAGGAAAGTCAACAACTGTTCGGCTGATGACCTCTCAGGGTAAAAGTGACAAGCTCTTAGTTTGAGAGCCAACAGCTGTATGGAGGTTGGAGTACAAGCTCTCAGTTTAAAAGCCAACAGCTGTTTGGAAGGCCAGAAGGTCACCAGAGGATATAGTGTAGCAATAATCTAGATGACCGGCTCTGCAGAAAGTCAAGTATGCTATTCAGCGGATGACCTCTCAGTGTAAGTGACAAGCTCTTAGTTCGAGATCCAACAGCTGTATGGAGGTTGGAGGACAAGCTCTCTGTTTGAGAGCCAACAGCTGTTTGGAAGGCCAGAAAGTCACCAGAAGGTCACCAGAAGACATAGTGTAGGAATAATCTAGAAGACCAGCTCTGCAGAAAGTTAAGTATGCTATGTCCCTTGATGCAGACTCCTAATAGAAGATCTCTGTCAAAGCGGGCAAATAGTCGGATATCTAGATCTATTCTTACAGATGTCTTCCTTCTGGTATTCTATTGGAGTAATCTAGAAGACTGGCTCTGCAGAAAGTCAAGTATGCTATGTCCCTTGATGCAGACTTCTAACAGAAGATCTCTGTCAAAGCGGGCAAATAGTCAGATATCTAGATCTATTCTTACAAATGTCTTCCTTCTAAGGATGAGAACCCACAATTTTTTGGAGGCAGGAGGACCAGCTCTCAGGGTGAGAGCCAATGTCCAGTGATCTTCCTAATCACCTGGTCAGGCAGAGAAACTCTTACCTAGTGAGAACCAACCCTTGTTCAGCTGACTCTCCCAGTGAAAGTCAATGGTTGGTGAGATCCCCCCATCTCGTCAGTCAGTAGAACTTTCCCTAGGAAAGTCATCAACTGTTTCGGCGGATGACCTCTCAGGGTAAGAGGGACAAGCTCTCAGTTTGAGATCCAACAGCTGTATGGAGGTTGGAGGACAAGCTCTCAGTTTGAGATCCAACAGCTGTATGGAGGTTGGAGGACAAGCTCTCAGTTTGAGAGCCAACAGCTGTTAGGAAGCCCAGAAGGTCACCAGACGGTCACCAGAAGACATAGTGTAGGAATAATCTAGAAGACCGGCTCTGTAGAAAGTTAAGTATGCTATGTCCCTTGATGCAGACTTCTAATAGAAGATCTTTGTCAAAGTGGGCGAATAGTCGTATATGTAGATCTATTCTTGCAGATGTCATCCTTCTGGTCATTCTGTTTGAGTAATCTAGAAGACTGGCTCTGCAGAAAGTCAAGTATACTATGTCCCTTGATGCAGACCTCTAATAGAAGATCTTTGTCAAATCGGGCAAATTGTCCGATATCTAGATCTATTCTTGCAAATGTCTTCTTTCTGGTCATTCTGGTGGAGTAATCTAGAACACTGGCTCTGCAGAAAATCAAAGCGGGCAAATAGTCAGATATCTAGATTTATTCTTACAGATGTCTTCCTTCTAAGGATGAGAGCCCACAATTGTTTGGAGGCAGGAGGACCAGCTATCAGTGTGAGAGCCAA
>NC_087215.1:77273062-77280611 GCF_015104395.2 Macrobrachium nipponense | reverse complement strand
TACAACCGCCTCAAGTAACAAGAAGGCCCAGACAATTTTAACACCAAATTATGAAAGCACCATCTGGAAAGGGTCAGGTATTCCACCACAGACGAACTGATCTATAGACCAATAGCGACTACGCTCAATAGATTCAGCTGTGCCCTAAAAGATTGCCTCTGTTGACTGATGAGGTGGATATAGTCTGAACACTCCAACCTTGCCTGGCATAATTTCCTAAAATATTATTTACAAGTACCTGTTGACCTTAAAAGAAACTCTGTAGAAATTCCGAGTAACAGACCATCAATGCTTGTTGTTCACCATAAAATAACTCTTTAATATTCCCAGCAACAGACCATCAATGATAGTCCTCGAGTGTGAAATTAAACATAAGCATAGGTGGTTTTAGGAGTTAGTGAGTTCTTCTAACATGGAATTCCAATATCATGGTAACAGATGCAACAGAAAAACTGTAAAAGAATGATGATGGAATGGGGAACATAGAGAGAGAGAGAGAGAGAGAGAGAGAGAGAGAGAGAGAGAGAGAGAATGATGATAAGCAAACGATTGTCTATGTCTGTGGAAGAGTATATAATAAAAAAATAAACACACACAAACAACTGTTGGGTGGTGTCAGGAGTATATCACAATACTCTTTCATTAAAAAAGGCCAAATGACAGGTACGTGTGAGTGAAGTTATTAACAGCTGGGTAAATAATTTATACAATCATGTAAAAAATTTGGATGCATAGTGGAGCAACCTAATTCTGAGAATTCCTGAAAGTGAAACAGACAACCAGAGAGAAAATAAACGACTAAAGAGACGTTTGTGAAACAGGGAACTCGAAACAAACATTTTGTCATTGCAAACATCTTATCAAGTACACTCAATGAATGGTACACCTTGCGAGGAAGCACACAGCACCAGGTGGGTCATATCTAAATTCTAAATGAAAGGGGAAACTATAATGGGCATGGTGAACACACTCACACAGACACACACATGCACAAACATCAGGGGACTGAAATAAAGTAACATGGTGAAGCTGCAAAAAGCAAAACCAGAAGCAGTATACCATTAGAGGATGATGTGGTAAACGACATTAGTCAAGATGGAGAACAAAAATGAATTACGAAATAAGAGTTAAAGTGTGGTGGATGGATGGAAGAATCACAGAAACTGACAGAGGGGTCTAAGAAAGTTCAGTTAAATGAACAAATGGCGTCGAGGAAGAGATCTTTAGGAAATTAAACTGAGAAGCCAAAAAAAGAAAAGTAGAGAGCAGAAGTCAGTCATGACATGAAAACTCTATGCCCCAAGTTTGGTGTCACAAATGGCCCCCCCACTCCCCCCCAACCCCCCCCCCCCCCCCTCCCCCCCCCCCCCCCCCAAAAAACCCCCCCCCCCCAAAAAAAAAAAGAAAAAAAAACGAAATAGAAAAATAAAAAAACAACAAAGACTTACAGCACTGTGAATACCAAAGCTTGATTAAGGATTCAAAAGGGAATAGTATGATATAAGAAAGAACTTGACCAAAGAGCTCGATGGAATGTGGACTTATAGTAGGACAAAGACCTAGAATTCAACTGATAATTATAAAGAAGAATTATCTGATAAAACACAGTACGCAGATGATGAGGGAGCTGTTACACAAGCGTCTGGTCTAGAAAAGGCCCTCATGGTACAGCGAAGAGGGAGGACGGTGTAGATGGTTTGATATGCATACACACAAAGTGAATTATGTAGTGCTCAATGGAACCTCTCAATTATTCATTCGCTGATATATTTAGGAATATGAGATCTGAGTATGAAGGAACTTCAGATGAATGAAATTTATTAGGAACCAGATGAAGTTTTGGAAGTGAGCCCAAGATGGAAGACCGTGGAAAACCTGTCATTCCGTTTCCTGAAAGGTAGTACAGGTACGTGCCATGGATGCTTTGTAGAACAAATAAGTTAAAATGCTGAAATGATACCCACTGGTACACAAACATGATTAGCACCATTTCCCAGCCTCCTTGTGAAAATGATGGACTGGTCAATAGAATGTGTATACAGAAGGTTATAAGAACCGGCTTTAAGCAGATGATTTGACCAAATGACAGCAGTGGGAGAGAATGACAGATTTCAGTGGGAGCGTCCAGATAGTTTTAACAGGACAGGTGTGCATTAAAACTGTAATCAAAAATGGGATAGAATACAAAACAATCCTAATGGTAGTGGGAAAAATCGTTTGGTGGAATTCCAGAGGCAAGGCACATTGTGTGAAAAGGTTTACATACTGAATAATGGAAGTAAAGTTACCAACAGTAGGAAAATTTATGAATGATACACTGGGAAAAATGCAGCAAGCAGGCAAAACAGACTGGAAGCTAATAAAGAATAACTGGAAGAGAAGAGAAAGACTCTCAACTTTCGTCAGGGTTGAAGTAACAATTGACAGACTAGACCAAAATAGTAGGACCCGAGCAAAAGTTACAGATTCAAGGAAAGCTCTGTCAAGGCAGAAGAAAGGCCACAGGGACTTTAGGCAAACCTGACTCCAAGAGAGAAGAACATCAAAACACGGAGAGGAATATTGAAGCTTACGAATTACATAGCAAAGTTCACACTTTACAGACCTAGTCACACAAATATTTAGAATGACTGGCGTTTATACGGCAATAAAAGGAGTTAAGATTAAATAACTAAGATATTGTGAGAAAAATATCTAAGAAACTGTGAGTTTTGTTAACCAAGAACCACTGGATGATGCCAGACAAGTGTATGGTCACGCTAGTTATTCGTGAGACAAGGTGGAGTCAAAGTCCAAAGACCAGTTAGCAAGGCTAAGTCAGCAAAAACAAACAACAAATAATGGCCTGTAGCTTGACAGGACAGAGTAAAGGAACCAGGGTAGGCAGAAGAAAACTAACTGTTAATGGTAAAGAGGAGGAATAATTGGGCAGGAGGGCTACTGCCAGTCTGAAAATACCTGAAAATGTGGTCAAGCGGGACATGCAATGTTTGTTCCAAAGTTCAGGAACATGACAGCGCAATATTTCTACAGCGTGGAAAATAAACACTTAAGAGTGTGGGAACTACAAAGACGTATTAACCTGGCAATTCATGAATGGTTTAGAATGGTTCATAGATAAGAGGGAGGCCTACATTATGATCTCATTACCTTAAACTATGTACTGTACAATTCAGACAGTTAGCAATGCCTCACATCAGAAAAAGTTATGTGAAACCTAACACAGTGTCTTACTACATGTGATGATAATCTAATTTCTAAAAAGCTGCTTAATGTACATAATTTAGACAATGTAAGAAGTAAGTATAGCTAGAGTTCAAAATGGAAAACTTCAAAGTGGACAACATAATCACAAGTTATGGCACACACTAATCACTGAAGAGACTACATATTGGTGTGGTGAACACCAGATAAAACAAGACACATGAAAATTATGGAATAGATCCAGATGGCTGATGAAACAAAGAGCATAAGGGATTCTTGAATGAAATGTAATACTATCAGGGTGGAAAACGGAGAGACAGTCAAGTATGAAGGTTACAGGAGGGCATAAACCACATGGTTGTACAACAGAAATGACTTTTGATAAAAGAGGCAAGATTCTTACGTAAATCTTAAAACTGTGGTGGAGCCCAACTGCTTCCTTCAAGGGGAGATTATAAATCTATCATTAAGTAGTTTAACCAGACCAATGAACGACTATGAAAAGAGAAAAAGTGTCCACTCAAACTCACAGAAAAGTCAAGACTGCTAAACTGGATATGTCCTAACTTTAGAAACAGATGACATGATGGAAAAATTAAATGGAATAGCATGTGAAGAAAGAGGAATTCCTATCAGAGGTGCATTTCATGGTTGGGACGTAGATGAGTTAGTACTAGTGGAGAAAGACGCAGCCTTAGACATGGTACATTGGGTCTGATCACTTCATTAATATATAAAAGAGCACAAATGACACTAGGATGGTGTCATTCATTTGTGGAAAGTGACGGCTGTACACAGAAATTAGTAAATCTTGGAACAGAAACTGACAAGTAACAAATTAATACATTTATCAGCTTTCATATCTAACACCGAGATTTACACATACGGAATGTTTGACCTTGTTATACATGTTTGACCACGAGCCTTCAAGAAGTACTGAAGAGGGATAAGAGAAAGAAAATATTTGGTTACAGAAAAACAGAATACCAAGAGTAAAAAAGACACAGGCTGTTTATAAAAAAAAAAACACCTCGGGTTGAATGTAAACTACGGGCATAAAGAAAGACAAGGAGCAATGACAAACTCGGGCAAAATGCAAAACATTAATAAAACAGGAATGAAAAATGGAAGAGAATGAGCAAAATACACGAAGGGGTGTGGTCATGTGACAGAAGACAGAGAACCCCGAGAAGAGCCTTTGCTAGGCTCAGAGGTCTGGATAAACTAATCCTTAATAATAATAATAATAATAATAATAATAATAATAATAATAATAATAATAATAATAATAATAATAATAATAATAAAAATAATATAATAATACGATGCGCAACTGGAATACAATACTTACAAGCTCTGGAATAAGACTAGCAGAGGTTAATATCAGGAGAGGGATCTTCCAGGGCGACTCACTGTCCCCACTACTCTTCGTAGTAGCCATGATTCCCACGACAAAAGTACTACAGAAGATGGATGTCGGGTACCAACTCAAGAGAAGAGGCAACAGAATCAACCATCTGATGTTCATGGACGACATTAAGCTGTATGGTTAGAGCATCAAGGAAATAGATACCCTAATCCAGACTGTAACGATTGTATCTGGGGACATCAGGATGGAGTTTGGAATAGAAAAATGCGCCTTAGTCAACATACAAAAAGGCAAAGTAACGCTAACTGAAGGGATAAAGCTACCAGATGGGAGCAACATCAAACACATAGATGAGACAGGATACAAATACCTGGGAATAATGGAAGGAGGGGATATAAAACACCAAGAGATGAAGGACACGATCAGGAAAGAATATATGCAGAGACTCCAGGCGATACTCAAGTCAAAACTCAACGCCGGAAATATGATAAAAGCCATAAACACATGGGCAGTGCCAGTAATCAGATACAGCGCAGAAATAGTGGAATGGACAAAGGCAGAACTCCGCAGCATAGGTCAGAAAACCAGGAAACATATGACAATACACAAAGCACTACACCCGAGAGCAAATACGGACAGACTATACATAACACGAAAGGAAGGAGGGAGAGGACTACTAAGTATAGAGGACTGCATCAACATCGAAAACAGAGCACTGGGGCAATATCTGATAACCAGTGAAGACGAGTGGCTAAAGAGTGCATGGGAAGAAGGACTAATAAAAGTAGACGAAGACCCACAAATTTACAGAGACAGGAGAATGACAGACAGACAGAGGACTGGCAACAAAAACCAATGCACGGACAATACATGAGACAGACTAAAAGAACTAGCCAGCGATGACAATTGGCAATGGCTACAGAGGGGAGAGCTCAAGAAGGAAACTGAAGGAATGATAACAGCGGCACAAGATCAGGCCCTAAGAACCAGATATATTCAAAGAACGATAGACGGAAATAACATCTCTCCCATATGTAGGAAGTGCAATACGAAAAATGAAACCATAAACCACATAGCAAGCGATGCCCCGGCACTTGAACAGAACCAGTACAAAAAGAGGCATGATTCAGTGGCAAAAGCCCTCCACTGGAGCCTGTGCAAGAAACATCAGCTACCTTGCAGTAATAAGTGGTACGAGCACCAACCCGAGGGAGTGATAGAAAACGATCAGGCAAAGATCCTCTGGGACTATGGTATCGAAACGGATAGGGTGATACGTGCAAATAGACCAGACGTGACGTTGACTGACAAAGTCAAAAAGAAAGTATCACTCATTGATGTCGCAATACCATGGGACACCAGAGTTGAAGAGAAAGAGAGGGAAAAAATGGATAAGTATCCAGATCTTAAAATAGAAATAAGAATAAGGGATATGCCAGTGGAAATCGTACCCATAATCATAGGAGCACTAGGCACGATCCCAAGATCCCTGAAAAGGAATCTAGAAAAACTAGATGCTGAAGTAGCTCCAGGACTCATGCAGAAGAGTGTGATCCTAGAAACGGCGCACATAGTAAGAAAAGTGATGGACTCCTAAGGAGGCCGGATGCAACCCGGAACCCCACACTATAAATACCACCCAGTCGAATTGGAGGACTGTGATAGAGCAAAAAAAAAAAAATAAATAAATAAAAAAATAAATAAATAAAAAAAAAAAATAATAATAATAACACATCTGGAAGACTTTAGATTTTCTTCAAGGTTGGTCTGCCCGTTGCCAGTACATGAATATGTGCCAGGCAATGATTTGTACTGTGCTTACAAAAAATGTTCCCAAAATACTGAGAATGGACTAAAATAAAAACAGAACTTGGTCTATGACTGAAAATAACAATAAAGGCTTTTTTAAAGATAACAGGTTTTTTCTGGTATAAAGAGAGAGAGAGAGAGAGAGAGAGAGAGAGAGAGAGAGAGAGAGAGAGAGAGAGAGAGTGAAACATATTTTCAATAAATAAAACACAAGACATTTTATTTAAAAAAAAGGTATCAATTTTTACAAAACCAAAAATTATTTTGTTACATAACATTGTGAAATAAATATATAATGGAGTATGAATCACCTGACACATTCTCTTCATATATGTATAATAAAATCATATAAAGCATCCAACACCAGTTTTACTGCAAGCAGTCAGTGGAAAGATTGTCATTAAAAGAGTCACATGTTTCAATGTGACTTAACACCATTTCTTTGAGATGTAGGAGAGAGAGGGAGAAGGGTGTTAAGTTTTATCATCATTATGACTACTATCATAACACAGTTTAAAGGGACTACGAGTTACAAATTCCCTCTCATATGCCCCATCTGAGGGATCTGTTTTCAAGTGGAGGTGAAAATTATACCAAACAGAATGAAAGAATTACTAAAAGAAAGAAAAAACAAATAAGACAGCATAAGGAGAGAAAGAGGTCCTGCACAAGGCCAAAAAGCCCTGTGATCTATCATACCAAGTATTACACCATAGCAAACAACTATACAAATTTATTCCTTCAGAAACAAAACTATTTTTATTACAGTATTAACAAAATACCTTAACCTGGCCTAATTCATGCATATTGTGTAGTCCCTGACACCATAATCCATAGAAGACAAAAGAAGAGCAGCATGGTTCACTAATTTAGTACTACATTCGATCAAGGGACTATGGGGTTACTGAATGGATTAGTTTCTTGTGAGATATATTTAGTCTTGTTTAATACTTGATATACATTGTCTGTTGGTAGTCGGACAATCACTTAAGATATATTCGACAGTGTTGATCTGCATTCTCTGCCTTCAAGGATTGGGTGGTCATCAGACTGCAACAAGTCACATGAGTGAGGCATTCTTTCAGCAATGTAGAACACAAAAATACAAGAATTTAAGAAGCTTTAATGCCAGTGATGGTTATCCAAACCATTCCCTGCAGATAAGAG
>NC_087215.1:77250562-77268062 GCF_015104395.2 Macrobrachium nipponense | reverse complement strand
TTTTTTTGTCATTCCCACACAACACTTATAGGAGTTAAAAGGCATTTGCCATCTTCTGTATTATTCCAACAGAATGACGAGAAGGAATACATCTGCAAGAATATATCTAAATATCCGACTATTTGCCCGCTTTGACAGAGATCTTCTACTAGAAGTCTCTATCAAAGGACATAGCATACTTGACTTTCTGCAGAGCCGGCCTTCGAGATCTATTTCAGCAGAATTATCTTCTGGTACCCTCCCTCTGGTATCCTTCTGGAGGACTTCTGGAGCCCATTGTTTGCTTCTCTGGTATCCCTCTTACTCTGAGAGGTCATCTGCCGAACAGCTGTTGACTTTCCTTGAAAAAGTTCTACTGACTGCCGAGATGGGGGAATCTTGGCAACCATTGACTTTCACTGGGAGAGTCGGGTGAACAAGGGTTGGCTCTCGCTAGGTAAGAGTTCCTCTGCCTGACCAGGTGATTAGGAAGATCCCTGGACATTGGCTCTCACCCTGAGAGCTGGTCCTCCTGCCTCCAAACAATTGTGGGCTCTCATCCTTAGAAGGAAGACATCTGTAAGAATAGTTCAGATATTCCGACTATTTGCCCGCTTTGACAGAGATCTTCTATTAGAAGTCTGCATCAAGGGACATAGCATACTTGACTTTCTGCAGAGCGGTCTTCTAGATTATCCAACAGAAATAACCAGAATTGAAGAAATCTGCAAGAATAGATCTAGATATCCGACTATTTGCCCGCTTTGACAAAGATCTTCAATTATAAGTCTGCATCAAGGGACATAGCATACTTAACTTTCTGCAGAGCCGGTATTCTAGATTATTCCAACAGAATAACCAGAAGGAGGACATCTATAAGAATAGATCTAGATTTCCAACTATTTGCCCGCTTTGACAGAGATCTTCTATTAGAAGTCTGCATCAAGAGACATAGCATACTTGACTTTCTGCAGAGCCGGTCTTCTAGATTATTCCAACAGAATAACCAGAAGGAAGACATCTATAAGGATAGATCTAGATTTCCAACTATTTGCCCGCTTTGACAGAGATCTTCTATTAGAAATCTGCATCAAGGGACATAGCATACTTAACTTTCTGCAGAGCCGGTATTCTAGATTATTCCAACAGAATAACCAGAAGGAAGACATCTATAAGAATAGATCTAGATTTCCAACTATTTGCCTGCTTTGACAGAGATCTTCTATTAGAAGTCTGCATCAAAACACATAGCATACTTGACTTTCTGCAGAGCCGGTCTTCTAGATTATTCCAACAGAATAACCAGAAGGAAGACATCTGCAAGAATATATCTAGATATCCGACTATTTGCCCGCTTTGACAGAGATCTTATATTAGAAGTCTTCATCAAGGGACATAGCATACTTGACTTTCTGCAGAGCCGGTCTTCTAGATTATTCCAACAGAACAACCAAAAGGAAGAGATCTGTAAGAGTAAATCTAGATATCTGACTATTTGCCCGCTTTGACAGAGATTTTCTATTAGAAGTCTTCATTAAGGGACATAGCATACTTGATTTTCTGCAGAGCCAGTCTTCTAGATTACTCCTTCACTATGTCCTCTGGTGACCTTCTGGTGACCTTCTGGCCTTCCAAACAGCTGTTGGCTCTCAAACTAAGAGCTTGTCCTCCAACTTCCATACAGCTGTTGGCTCTCAAACTAAGAGCTTGTCTCTCTTACCCTAAGAGGTCATCTGTCGAACAGTTGTTGACTTTCCTTGGGAAAGTTTAACTGATTGCCGAGATGGGGGGATCTCACCAACCATTGACATTCACTGGGAGAGTCGGCTGAACATCGGTTGGCTCTCACTGGGTGAGAGTTCCTCTGTCTGACCAGGTGATTAGGAAGATCCCTGGACATTGGCTCTCACCCTGAGAGCTGGTCCTCCTGTCTCCAAACAAGTGTGGGCTCTCATCCTTAGAAGGAAGACATCTGTAAGAACAGATCTAGATATCCGTCTATTTGCCCGCTTTGACAGATATCTTCTATTAGAAGTCTGCATCAAGGGACATAGCATACTTGACTTCTGCAGAGCTGGTCTTCTAGATTACTCCAACAGAATAACCAGAAGGAAGACATCTGCAAGAATAGATCTAGATATCCGACTATTTGCCCGCTTTGACAGAGATCTTCTTTTAGAAGTCTGCATCAAAGGACATAGCACACTTAGCTTTATTCCTACACTATGTCCTCTGGTGACCTTTTGGTGACCTTCTGGCCTTCCAAACAGCTGTTGGCTCTCAAACTGAGACCTTGTCCTCCAACCTCCATACAGCTGTTGGTTCTCAAACTAAGAGCTTATCACTCTTATCCTGAGAGATCATCCGTCCTAAAAAAAAAAACAACACAAAAACAGTATAAAAAGTAAAAAGAACAGTTGTTGACTTTCCTTGGAAAGTTTTACTGATTGCCGATATGGGGGGATCTCACCAACCATTGACTTTCACTGGGAGGGAGAGTCGGCTGAACAACGGTTGGCTCTCACTGGGTAAGAGTTCCTCTGCCTGACCAGGTGATTAGGAAGATCCCTGGACATTGGCTCTCACCCTAAGAGCCGGTCCTCCTGCCTCCAAACAATTGTGGGCTCTCATCCTTAGAAGGAAGACATCTGTAAGAATAGATCTAGATATCCGACTATTTGCCCGCTTTGACAGAGATCTTCTATTAGAAGTCTTCTTCAAGGGACATAGCATACATGACTTTCTGCAGAGCCGGTGTTCTAGATTATTCCAATAGAATAACCAGAAGGAATACATCTGCAAGAATAGATCTAGATATCCGACTATTTGCCCGCTTTGACAGAGATCCTCTATTAGAAGTCTTCATCAAGGGACATAGTATACTTGATTTTCTGCAGAGCCGGTCTAATAGATTATTCCAACAGAATAACCAGAAGGAAGACATCTGCAAGAGTATATCTAGATATCTGACTATTTGCCCGCTTTGACAGAGATCTTCTATTAGAAGTCTTCATCAATGGACATAGCATACTTGATTTTCTGCAGAGCCAGTCTTCTAGATTACTCCAACAGAATGACCAGATGCAAGACATCTGCAAGAATAGATTTAGATATCCAACTATTGCCCACATTGACAGAGATCTTCTTTTAGAAGTCTGCATCAAGGGACATAGCATACTTAACTTTCTGCAGAGCCGGTCTTCTAGATTATTCCTACACTATGTCCTCTGGTGACCTTCTGGTGACCTTCTGGCCTTCCAAACAGCTGTTGGCTCTCAAACTGAGGGCTTGTCCTTCAATCTCCATACAGTTGTTGGCTCTCAAACTAAGAGCTTGTCACTCTTACCCTGAGAGGTCATCTGCCGAACAGTTGTTGACTTTCCTTGGGAAAGTTTTACTGACTGACGAGATGGGGGGATCTCACCAACCATTAACTTTCTCTGAGAGAGTCGGCTGAACAAAGGTTGGCTCTCACTGGGTAAGAGTTCCTCTGTCTGACCAGGTGATTAGGAAGATCCCTGGACATTGGCTTTCACCCTGAGAGCTGGTCCTCCTGCCTTAGGAAGACATCTGTTAGAATAGATCTAGATATCCGACTATTTGCCCGCTTTGACAGAGATCTTCTATTAGAAGTCTGCATCAAGGGACATAGTATACTTTACTTTCTGCAGAGCCGGTCTTCTAGATTATTCCAACAGAATAACCAGAAGGAAGACATATGCATGAATAGATCTAGATATCAGACTGTTGGCCGCTTTGACAGAGATCTTCTATTAGAAGTATTCATCAAGGGACATAACATATTTGACTTTCTGCAGAGCCGGTCTTCTAGATTGTTCCAACAGAATAACTAGAAGGAAGACATCTGCAAGAGTAAATCTAGATATCTGACTATTTGCCTGCTTTGACAGAGATCTTCTATTAGAAGTCTGCATCAAGGGACATAGCATACTTGATTTTCTGCAGAGCCGGTCTTCTAGATTATTCCAACAGAAGAACCAGAAGGAAGACATCTGCAAGAATAGATCTAGATATCCGACTATTTGCCTGCTTTGACAGAGATCTTCTATTAGAAGTCTTCATCAAGGGACATAGCATACTTGACTTTCTGCAGAGCCGGTCTAATAGATTATTCCAACAGAATAACCAGAAGGAAGACATCTGTAAGAGTAAATCTAGATATCTGACTATTTGCCCGCTTTGACAGAGATCTTCTATTAGAAGTCTTCATCAAGGGACATAGCATACTTGATTTTCTGCAGAGCCAGTCTTCTAGATTACTCCAACAGAATGACCAGAAGGAAGACATCTACAAGAATAGATCTAGATATCCGACTATTTGCCCGCTTTGACAGAGATCTTCTTTTAGAAGTCTGCATCAAGGGGCATAGCATACTTAACTTTCTGCAGAGCCGGTCTTCTAGATTATTCCTACACTATATCCTCTGGTGACCTTCTGGTGACCTTCTGGCCTTCCAAACAGCTGTTGGCTCTCAAACTAAGAGCTTGTCACTCTTACCCTGAGAGGTCATCTGCTGAACAGTTGTTGACTTTCCTTGGGAAAGTTTTACTGATTGACGAGATGGGGGGATCTCACCAACCATTGACTTTCCCTGAGAGAGTCGGCTGAACAACGGTTGGCTCTCACGGTTAAAAGTTCCTCTGCCTGACCAGGTGATTAGGAAGATCCCTGGACATTGGCTTTCACCCTGAGAGCTGGTCCTCCTGCCTCAGGAAGACATCTGTTAGAATTAATCTAGATATCCGACTACTTGCCCGCTTTGACAGAGATCTTCTATTAGAAGTCTTCTTCAAGGGACATAGCCATACTTGGACCTTTCTGCAGAGCCGGTCTTCTAAGATTATTCCAACAGAATAACCAGAAGGAAGACATCTGCAAGAATAGATCTAGATATCCGACTATTTGCCCGCTTTGACAGAGATATTCTATTAGATCTCTTCATCAAGGGACATAGCATACTTGACTTTCTGCAGAGCCGGTCTTCTAGATTATTCCAACAGAATAACCAGAAGGAAGACATCTGCAAGAGTAAATCTAGATATCTGACTATTTGCCCGCTTTGACAGAGATCTTCTATTAGAAGTCTTCATCAAGGGACATAGCATACTTGATTTTCTGCAGAGCCAGTCTTCTAGATTACTCCAACAGAATGACCAGAAGGAAGACATCTGCAAGAATAGATCTAGATATCCGACTATTTGCCCGCTTTGACAGAGATCTTCTTTTAGAAGTTTCCATCAAGGGACATAGCATACTTAATTTTCTGCAGAGCCGGTCTTTTAGATTATTCCTACACTCTGTCTTCTGGTGACCTTCTGGCCTTCCAAACAGCTGTTGGCTCTCAAACTGAGAGCTTGTCCTCCAGCCTCCAAACAGCTGTTGGCTCTCAAACTGAGAGCTTGTCCTCCAACCTCCATACAGCTGGTGGCTCTCAAACTGAGAGCTTGTCCTCCAACCTCCATACAGCTGTTGGCTCTCAAACTGAGAGCTTGTCCTCCAACCTCCATACAGTTATTGACTCTCAAACTGAGAGCTTGTCTTCCAGCCTCCTATAAAGTTCTTCATTCATCTCCATTAATAACATCTTTCACTCTATCCCATTGGGTTTCACTCTCTTGCTTCCTGAAACAGAGTGATGTCTTCCTCTTGACGTCTAGCAAGCGTTGCAGGCTCTGTTCCAATTGATCTTCTTAACTAACAGATTGTTACTGACCTGGTCTTCGACTGTTCTAAGCAGCCTTTCCGTCTCTTCGGCAAGAGTATTGTCGATCTTTATATTTTCTCCTTTCAGCAGCTCTGCCTCCCTCTCTTTCTCAACTAAAACAATCTTCAAGTCCTCATTTCGCCTACAGAGGTCTCCATTCTCCATGTCAAGCAGCTGGTTCAGGTTTTCACTTTCTTTTAATTTGAAGATGAGTTTTGCTCCCCAGCGTAAAGTGCGCTCCAGGTCTCTTTGTTTCGCAACTAAAACGTTCGTCAAGTCTTCATTCAGCCTACAGAGGCCTCCATTCTCCAGGTCTAACAACTGGCTGAGGGTTTCACTTTCTTTTAATTTGAGGCTGAGTTCTGCTCCCTTGTGTAAAGTGCGCTCCAGCTCTATTTCTTTCTCAACTATATAATTCCTCAAGTCTTCATTCAGCATAAAGAGGTTTCCTAAATCCAGGTCGAGCAACTTGTTGAGGTTTTCACTTTCTTTTGATTTGATTCTGAGTTCTGCTCCCTTCAGTGACATTCCTTCCTCCAGGTGTTCTTTGTTGACCTCTTCCATTTTTGGTACTTGAGCTAAAGCCAGTTTCAAGTCCGCTTCCAGCTGCCTCTTTTCATCTACAAGTTGTTCATTTTGCTGGAGCAGATTATTGATTTTTCTACCTCTGTCGCCCAATTCCTTTTCAAATTTACCTTTCATTTCCTTTTCCTCCTCTGCTCTCCTTTCCAGCAGTAGATTTTTCTCCACTAGCTGACGTCGGAGCAGTTCGATCTCTTCCTTAGCTCCGATCCAGAGGTTTTCCATTTTACGTGCTTGATCTTGGCATTTATCCAAATCCTCTTCTAAGCTTCTTTTTTCTTCTTCCATTTGTTCCAGTGACCTTGTCTCAGTAAGTAAAACTTCTAAACACGGCTCTAAACATCTTTCGGCCTCCTCTCCTCCTCCTCCATATACCTCTCAGTTATACTTCAGTATCTCAGTATCCTCAAATATGTCCATATTAGCCCTGTCCCCTCCGTCTAGATTCATCTTCAAGGTCCTTATCCAAGTCATCAGTATCGAATAGTTCCATATCTAGACTGTCTTCCAGTCTAGCTTCTTCGTTAATATCGGTTTCTAAGTCAACATCAGATTCATCGAGTTGCTCGTTATCCAGACTGTCTTCTTCGTCAAAGTACATTTCTTCCTCTTCGAGATCCTTAGTTTCCAAACTGTCTTCTAATATAACCTTGTCCTCGCTATTAATTTCCAAGTCGTCTTGTAGATCAAAATGTCGGGGGGTTCTTGTAAGATTGTAAATCCAGTACAGAGCAAACGCCAAGCCTGCCAACAATGCCATTCCAGGGATGGCGACGGCAAAGGCTGACGTACCAAAGCTGTTGAATTTTTCCACGACGATTTCTGTATGAACAGAATCCGCCATATTATGATTAATAGTAGTGTCCTGTACGCCAACATGAATCGATTGAGACCCAAACAAAGGCGGGGAGTCCTCAACGATTGGAGCATACAGGTCACAACACAAGAAGTACAAGTACAAGATTGTTAGGATTATGCAATATGAAGCAAACATGATTCAATGCTATATTTATCAGTCTCGCTGTCTCCATGCTTAGTTTTTGAAACGGTCAATGGATTCGGGATCTGAAGAAGAGAGAATAGAGAGAGCTCCTGGAGACAATGTCCTCATTCCAGGGAGGACTCCGGAATGGGCTTCGCGGAAAGAGCGAGGTCCCCCTCTTCTCTCTCTCTCTCTCTGTATGTATGTATGTGACTGGTAAAAATGTTCTGTTATAACAGAATTCCATCTAAAAATAGGAGCCCATAAAAACACCAAAATATAGAGAGAAAAATCCTATTTTTCAGAGTCTGCTGTCTCCCTCTTCTTACTTTTTTAGCGAGCGGATGGCTATCATAGATCTACGGGGAACAGGATATTTCTTATTAAGGCCAGTTAAAGCATTTAGTAACACACCTTTTAAATATATCTCTTCACGGCTGTAATATTAATCCGATATGAATTTATCAAAAGCCACTATGAATTCTAGGTTGTTTTTACGGTCTGGCATAAGGGCAAAGGATAAGAATCTGAAATATAGTATTTTTCTCTCTATATTTTGGCGTTTTTATGGGCACTTTTTTATTAGATATGTTTGTATGTATTTATGCATTTATAATCAGGTCTTTAGTCTTTGCTCTCAAAACCACAGCCATTTTTCAAGTCACCAAATTAATTAATATACCTGCGGGTTATTTTTTTTTGGTTTATTTCCACACTGCCTCTCTGATCACGAATCTATGACGTAATTGTTGATCTGTGACGTAACATTATTGAGCTTTCTTCGTTTCTGGGTAAAAGCACCTGTCATTAATAATACAGCTTGGGTGTTTATGTTCGTTCTAAGAGTGGTATGACAATAAATAATAATATAATAAGAATAATAATAATAATAATAATAATAATAATAATAATATATATTATTATTATTATTATTATTATTATTATTATTATTATTATTATTATTATTATTATTATTATTATTATTATTACTATTGGGACGAGTCAGGTGCGTTTTGAAAACAGAAACGTAAGGACACTAATGGCAAATTAATAATAATAATAATATAATAATACTAATAATAATAATAATAATAATAATAATAATAATAATAATTATAATAATAATAACAATAATAATAATAATAATAATAATAATAATAATAATGATAATAATAATAATAATTATTATTATTATTATTATTATGATATGAATAATTTGCCTTTGTTGTTGCCTAACAATAAAGGCAAATTAAATAATATAATAATAAATAATAATAATAATAATATAATAATATAATAATAAATATAATAATAATAATAATAATAATAATAATAAAAAATAATAATTTGCTCCTCATCCAAGGAAACTAAGAAATCAAGACTATTCAAGAGACACGGTCTAAGGTCGCCTTATACAACTGACTCTGACTCGACCACCATAATTCTTAAAATTCCATCTCTTAAACCGCTTCCGTCATTTGATTTAAATTGTAGGCACGGCCATATTAGGGTGTTCAGTCGTCTGTAATCGGTGAATTTATGTTTCTTTTGGTAATGAGGCGTTAAAACTATAATCTGCCCTGTTGATTTATCTGCAATTTACAGCTGGTAGGATTTGATGTTTGAACAAATTCTTTGTATTGTTGTAACATGAAAGTGAGTGAAAACGTCTTTGAATCTTACGTATTATTTTATTATTATTATTATTATATTATTATTATTTATTATTATTATTATTATTTCATTTGTGTGTGTCTATCACAGTCATCCTATTCGACTGGGGTGGTTTTTATAGTGTAGGGCTCTAAGTTGCATCCTGCCTTCTTAGGAGTCCATCACTTTTTCTCACTATGTGCACCCGTTTCCAGGAACACACTCCTCGCATGAGTCCTGGAGCTACTTCGGCGTCTACTAGTTTTTTTACAGGTTCCTTTCCAGGATTCTTGTTGGACCCGTGCCTCTTAGTGTTCCTGTGATTATGGGTAGAGTTTTCCACTGGCATATCCCATATCCTTCTTATTCTGTTTTCTGGTGCTTGATATGTATCAATTATTATTATTATATTATTATTATTATTATTATTATTATTATTAATATTATTATTATTATTATTATTATTATTATTATTATTTATTATTATTATTATTATTATTATTATTATTATTATTATTACTATTATTATTATTATTATTATTATTATTATTATTATTATTATTATTATTATTATTATTATTATTATTATTATTATTATTATTTAGGAAGCAGACCCTCTCTCAAGCATACTTTATTAAAAGTAATGGCTACTTCAGCAGCGTTACACTTGTAGAGATTCTTCTCTATTTTGCGAATAGCGGCTTTTTTCAGTGCTACTTAAACAGGCTAGTAGAGCGCCTATAGAGGTCATGGTAAAATACAGGGTCAAAATAGGTGTATATATTTGAATTTTACAGATAAACTATGATACCATAGTCATCAAAGTCATTAACGATTTTCTCTCTCTCTCTCTCTCTCTCTCTCTCTCCGCCTTCTCTCTCTCTCTCTCTCTTAAAGCGAGCTTTCGTCTGGAGCTGCCAGACATCCTCGGGCTGGGAAAGCTGAGGGTGGCACTGATCTTGGTGCGGTGTCCGTCCTCCTTATATCTGTGGTTGACAGCAGGGGGTCTGCCCCATGCTTGTCTCCTATTGGCTAGTGGCGGTGAGTCTTGTTTTGTTTTCATTGGCTGCCTGAGCCAGGTCTCAAGCCACTTTCTTCGGGCCGATGGTTGCGTTGCAGCATATCCTGCAGCCGCCTGGACCTCCTAAGCGGCGCTGTAACATTGATGGGCGTTGCGCTACGCTGTGGGACGTCACGGCTACTTTGATTTCCATCGGCTGCAGGAGTACCTCGTTCGGGGGCGTTGTCATCCATAGAGTGTCATGATCGGTGGTGTCATTGTTTTTTGGTGGCAGGTCTTTCTCATACTCGTAGGGAGGAGAAATTCTTCCTGCGTCGTATTCAGAGTAGGTTTTATTTGCTGGATGAGTAGCGCCTCCAGCATGGCGCAAACCGACGGGCATCAGGGCCCTTCACCCGATTGAGATCTTCGTGTTCTTTATGATGACATCTCGGGAGATGGCCTCGTGATGTTTGGTGCGGGCGTGATTCTTTATAGCCCCCTCTTGGGCGTGGCACGAGAGTCCTCTTCGATAGTCGCATGGTATCATACCTACGTAGGCGCCGATGCAATTCGCGGACTGGCATGTAATATTGGTACACTACATGCGTCGCTTCAGGGGTTCTCGTACCTGTGGAGAGGGGTTTATTTTTTCATAATAAGATCGCGCGTCCCTCCGATTCTGGTAATATATGATTAGGTCGATATTCTTGGTGTCGTCAGTCGGGGATACATTATCGGAAATAATTTTCTTAATGGCGTCCTCTTCTTCACGGTAATGGGAACTCATGAAGGCTTTGTAGTACAGCTTGATATTATCCTGGGGGTGGGGCTGCGGGCTCTCACTACCGTACCATTTCTCCAGGGCGTGCGGACTTCCTTGCTGATTAATTTATTTGAGTACCCATTATTCACAAGTACTTGGGAGGCGCGGTCGAGTTCCTGGTGAGTGTCCTGCCAGGTTGAGCAGTGGGAGCGGGCCCTCCTGACGAAGGCCCTGACGGTGGTGCTTTTGAATCTGGCGGGGCACTCGCTGTCTCCGTTGAGGCAAAGTCCTAAATTGGTTTTCTTTGTGTAGACTGAAGTACGGAGACCGTCTTCCGTCTTGCTTACAAGGACGTCGAGGAAGGGAGCCGATCGTCGGAGCTGCGTTCGACTGTGTAATTCAGCACCACTACACTGCTGAAATGCTTGACGGAGGGCTTCTACCTCATCCTCGCGTCGACTTGCACAAAGATGTCGTCATATAACGTCCATATCTGCGGGGTTGCTGCATCCTGGCGAAGACCCGTTCCTCCACGGTGCCCATATAAAAGTTAGCGAAGAGAACCCCCAGTGGGGAGCCCATCGCCACGCCGTCCTTTTGGCGGAACATCTGGCCACGGTGGGTGGAGAAAGGGGCCTTCTTGGTGCATATCTCCAGCAGCGTACGGAGCGAGGCTTCCGGTTATGTTGAGGGGCGCCGTCGACTGATTCCTGTAGACCAGATCAAGGATTATATCTATGGTTTCGTCGACAGGCACGTTCGTAATAGGGGACTCTACATCCAGCGAGGCGATAATCCCGGTACCAGGGGCGTCCTTTGATGGCTTCTAAGAACTCTGCCGAAGACTGCAGGCTGTACTGACTCAGGACGTAAGGGGTCAAAATTTGGTTGAGGCGTTTAGCCAAGGCGTACGTAGGGGCGGGCGTCTGGCTGATGATCGGCGGAGGGGGTTTCCTTGTTTGTGGGTTTTTACACTTGCCATATAAATAACCCAGGCTGTAGTCTCCTTGTATGGGCGGGAGGTGCACAGCAATTTGTTGCAGCATTCACTGCGCTGATGACTCCGTTAGCCTCCCTCTTGATGTCGTCTGTCGGGTTCCTCGTCAGGCGCTCGAACTTGCTCTCGTCAGACGAAATAGCATCCAGCTTCTCGTGATATTCGGCAGTATCAATCAAGACGAAGGCTGCTGTCTTGTCCGCGCGTCGCACCGTGATGTTCACTTTCTCCTTCAGTTCCTTCGCTGCTTTCTTCATCTCCTTGGTGAGGATCCCGCTGGAGTGCGAGCCCTCACTCTGTAAGAGCTTCAGCAAGTAGGAGGGGTTTGAAGGGCGTCGGTAGTTCTCACGGTGCTCCGGGCTTCAGAGTTGCTGGATGAGTCTAGGAGCAACTCGATTTCGAGTCTCTTGTCATGAGGCCTGGGTCTCGAAATGAAGTGGCAATTAAGACCCAGCTTCAGAAGGGCGTCTTGATCGGGAGTGGGGTCGTAATCGGTAAGGTTAATGTATCCTTGGGTTCGTTCAGGGATGCGGAGTTTGCCGCCGTTCAGGGAGATGAGCTTTCGCAGGGCACCTCTCATCCGCTGTTTCATGTCGTCCTCCTGAAGGCGGACGAGGCTTCTCTCGATGTTCCCAGGGTACGTTGGTTCCTCTCCTACTGGGTTGTCTACATCCATGGGTATGTCACGTTCAGGATTTTCAAATTCGGTGTCGTCCAGTCCATGACTACCTTCCTCTCGAAGGGCACCAGGACGTACTGCTATAGGTTCCTCTCCTACTCCACTGGTGCCGGGGCTGCTTCTCACTCTCTCCCACTCCTGCCGCAGTCTCTTGGTCTCGTTCTGGGGGCACGCAGTTCTGTAGTCTTGATCGCTATTTGCCGCTGTAGGAGGGATTTTCTAAAGCGCGGACAAGACAGCAGCCTTCGTCTTGATTGATACTGCCGAATATCACGAGAAGCTGGATGCTATTTTGTCTGACGAGAGCAAGTTCGAGCGCCTGACGAGGAACCCGACAGACGACATCAAGAGGGAGGCTAACGGAGTCATCAGCGCAGTGAATGCTGCAACAAATGCTGTGCACCTCCCGCCCATACAAGGAGACTACAGCCTGGGTTATTTATATGGCAATGTAAAAACCCACAAACAAGGAAACCCCCTCCGGCCGATCATCAGCCAGACGCCCGCCCCTACGTACGCCTTGGCTAAACGCCTCAACCAAATTTTGACCCCTTACGTCCCGAGTCGGTACAGCCTGCAGTCTTCGGCAGAGTTCTTAGAAGCCATCAAGGACGCCCCTGGTACCGGGATTATCGCCTCGCGGATGTAGAGTCCCCTATTTACGAACGTGCCTGTCGACGAAACCATAGATATACCTCCTTGATTCTCGTGTCTACAGGAATCAGTCGACGGCGCCCCTCAACATACCGGAAGCCTCGCTCCGTACGCTGCTGGAGATATGCACCAAGAGAAGGCCCCTTCTCCACCCACCGTGGCCAGATGTTCCGCCAAAAGGGACGGCGTGGCGATGGGCTCCCCACTGGGGGTTCTCTTCGCTAACTTTTATATGGGCACCGTGGAGGAACGGGTCTTCGCCAGGATGCAGCAACCCCGCAGATATGGACGGTTATATGACGACATCTTGTGCAAGTCGACGCCGAGGATGAGGTAGAAGCCCTCCGTCAAGCATTTCAGCAGTGTAGTGTGCTGAATTACACAGTCGAACGCAGCTCCGACGATCGGCTCCCCTTCCTCGACGTCCTTGTAAGCAAGACGGAAGACGGTCTCCGTACTTCAGTCTACACAAAGAAAACCAATTTAGGACTTTGCCTCAACGGAGACAGCGAGTGCCCCGCCAGATTCAAAAGCACCACCGTCAGGGCCTTCGTCAGGAGGGCCTCTCCCATGCTCAACCTGGCAGGGACAATCACCAGGAACTCGACCGCCGCCTCCCAGTAAAAAACTTGTGAATAATGGGTACTCAAATAAATTAATCAGCAAGGAAGTCCGCACAGCCCTGGAGAAATGGTACGGTAGTGAGAGCCCGCAGCCCCACCCCCAGGATAATATCAAGCTGTACTACAAAGCCTTCATGAGTTCCCATTCACCGTAAGAAGAGGACGCCATTAAGAAAATATTTCCGATAATGTATCCCCGACTGACGACACCAAGAATATCGACCTAATCATATATTACCAGAATCGGAGGACGCGCGATCTTATATGAAAATAACCCCTCTCCACAGGTACGAGAACCCCTGAAGCAGACGCATGTAGTGTACCAATATACATGCCCAGTCCGCGAATGCAGCGGCGCCTACGTAGGTATGACTACCATGCGACTGTCGAAGAGACTCTCGTGCCACGCCCAAGAGGGGGCTATAAAGAATCACGCCCGCACCAAACATCACGAGGCCATCTCCCGAGATGTCATCATAAAGAACACGAAGATCATCGGGAAGGCCCCTGATGCCCGTCGGTTGCGCCTGCTGGAGGCGCTACTCATCCAGCAAATAAAACCTACTCTGAATACGACGCAGGAAGAATTTCTCCTCCCTACGAGTATGAGAAGACCTGCCACCAACAATGACACCACCGATCATGACAACTCTATGGATGACAACGCCCCCGAACGAGGTACTCCTGCAGCCGATGGAAATCAAAGTAGCCGTGACGTCCCCACAGCGGTAGCGCAACGCCCATCAATGTTACAGCGCCGCTTAGGAGGTCAGGCGCTGCAGATATGCTGCAACGCAACCATCGGCCCGAAGAAAGTGCTTGAGACCTGGCTCAGGCAGCCAATGAAAACAAGACTCACCGCCACCAGCCAATAGGAGACAAGCATGGGGCAGACCCCCTGCTGTCAACCACAGATATAAGGAGGACGGACACCGCACCAAGATCAGGTTACGTAATTTCGTGCACAGGCGCGTGACGTAACTCTCGTCATTTCAACCTTTAATTTTGACAAGTATGGCCTCTAAGAGACCCCTTTCGCCCGGCAATCCCAGGGAAGACCCGCCCTTGGAGGACGAGCAAGGCTTCGCCGTAGTAAGGAAGAAGAAGAAGAAGAAACAAAAGAAGATTGTACCACCGATTTCGACTGATAACAACCAGCTCCCTACGACATCGGCACCGAATACGGCGAGTTCTACAGAATTTCCGGCACTTCCCAAGTTCAAAGCTGTTGTTATCGAGGGCCAGACTTCATATGCTGCAGTCAGGGCCCTTGAGAAAAAAATATCCTGCTGCAACCTCACAGCTAGACCAAATTTAAGGGGGGAGTTCATAATTACTCCAAGGACCAGAAAGCTGTTGAACTACTCAAGAAGGACAACCTATGCCTGCTACTTGATCCTGCTACAAAATTAACAAGGGGATGATTGTAAAGTCCCCAAATACATCACGATCGATAGAGTTCTCGAGGTTCCCAACATCATGGAAGCCAAGAGATGTACTGCCAAAGATGGACAGGAAACTCTCAAGATCGAAGCTACTTTCAAGGGCCAAATTCCGGCCAGGGTCAGCCTTGGAATTCTAGGCACATATGAGACTGAAGCCTTCGTACCAGAGCCTCTGAGATGCTTCAAGTGTCAGAGGTTTGGACATCACAAGAACGAGTGTAAAGCAGAACACATCTGTGGAGTGTGCAGTGCGAAACACGAGACAGAAGTGTGCTTGAAAAAGTACAAGGAAAAGGGCCACACAGTTGCCCGATGCCCTAACTGCAGCCAGCAACATCATGCTTGGTTTAAGGGATGCCCAGTCAGACTGCAGAGGATTTGGAAGGCGAAGGCATCCTCCTCCACCTGCAAGACCTCGGCAACCATCACCGAACAGGAAAACCTCCCAGCAACCCCAGGTTCGATCCTAGGAACGAACCTACCTCCTGTACCACAAACCACCCAACCTTCCTCCCAACCTCCTCGATCCCGGCATTACATCCCCACCTACCCCCCCCCTCATCCTCTCCATATCGCCAAACTCCCGCCCCACTCTACACCTCCTCCCCCAACCCCTCAGGTTACCCCCCTAACCCCTGCATCGCCGAAGACGTCGATTCCTGCTCGTGCCGAAGCAGGAACCCAGACAGAAGACGCAGTTGAAGAAGAAATGCAGACGAGACACGGACTGTAGCTCCTGTTTTGTTTTTAAAAAGAAGCAGGAAACACAAACGAGGGAGTTTGTAGCTAAGCAAAACAGCGAAACTCAGACCTGCAAACAAGAAAATAGAACTGCAAACGTCGGCAACGAATACTTCCTCGTAGGAGAATCTAGATCTAGGAAGTTCCCTGCTGACCTACGAGGAGTTTGAGGCATTTTTAAATAGAGCCATCTCCAATAACGACAGTGACAGTGGTCATCAGCTGTTCTCTGAGCTCGTCCACGCTCTGTTGGACCTAGAGATCAGTCTCCCAGATGACCTCCTGTTAGAAGATTTCAGATACGATCTCAAACATAAAGATCGCAGCTACATGAAAAGTGCGTGTTATAGCATTAAACTGCTTTTTCTTTTACTAAAACAATCCTCCTTTCCCCTCCGTTTTTCGGCCGCCTCACGTCTAACGACCGAATATTTCAACTGTCACTCTAACTACCGCTTAAGCTGTCGCTTATTTTTGTTATCCTGTTTCTAAAACTGATAATATTTCGTTTTTTCCTTCGTCGTTCCCTATTGCTAAACGATCGACGCTCTCTGCTTTTTTTTTCTCGTAAAGTGAAATATGGTACTTGAACTCCATAGAGTTGCGCTTTTTTTTTCCGTTTTTCTTACGACTATCATTTTTCGATTTCATTACTGGCTATCTCTGACTCGCCAGGACTCGCTACTATCGATCTTTATCTTCTACTAATGGGTACCTTAGGGTTTAAAGGGGTTTGTAACCTTGCCTATTCACTTTCCTTTCACCTTTGAAATCCATACCATTCCACTGCACATTCCATAGAAATCATAAATAAAAAAGATCGCCTCATATCCTTAAATCACCAATGCATCTAAAAAAAATAATTCAAATGACCTACGGGCTGCTACATTAGCTAAAGCCCGTGCTGGCATAAAGCCAGCTTAATACTAACAACAACAACGCACCAAGATCAGTCACCCTCAGCTTCCCAGCCGAGGATGTCTGGCAGCTCCAGACGAAAGCTCGCTTTAAGAGAGTGAGAGAGGAGAGAGAGAGAGAGAGAGAAGAGAGAGAGAGAGAGAGAAAATCGTTAATGACTTTGATGACTATGGTATCATAGTTTATCTGTAAAATTCAAATATATACACCTATTTTGACCCTGTATTTTACCATGACCTCTATAGGCGCTCTACTAGCCTGTTTAAGTAGCACTGAAAAAGCCGCCGCTATTCGCAAAATAGAGAAGAATCTCTACAAGTGTAACGCTGCTGAAGTAGCCATTACTTTTATTATTATTATTATTATCATTATTATTATTATTATTATTATTATTATTATTATTATTATTGAGAAGGAAAATCGAGCATATTCTGGAAAGCTCTCGTTTTGTGTACTATATATTTTTAATTCACGCCTACACCGTTGGGGATTTCTTCACCTTTATTATTATTATTATTATTATTATTATTATTATTATTATTATTATTATTATTATATTAGGAAGGAGGCCTTCTCTGAGGGCAGTAGCATTGAATACAATAGCTGTTTCAACGGCATTTAATTTATATAAAATCTTCTCAATTCTTCTTATTATCTTTTTCTCTTCAGCATGTAGCTGGTGTATTAAGTTTCCTAAGGACATGTAAAGATTTTCATTTGTCTTAGGTTTATTCCTCTAACGTGTCGACAGCGCA
>NC_087215.1:77225562-77245562 GCF_015104395.2 Macrobrachium nipponense | reverse complement strand
TCAGTCTCTCGAGAGAGAGTTCACATAAGCAGGATGTATCTTCCACCTCTCCTGCCAAGTGATTGGCTTATCAACAGCCAAACAGGAGTGCCGTAAAAGGGACTGGCCTAGACATCAGATGTACGGTTGATGTGAATTTTACCATATAGTAAAAAGTGGTGTGTGACTCTTGCGTCATAAATTGTCATCTTATGACGTGTTTATTCATTTGAAATATCCACCTTTCTCTCTTATCCGGGCCTGGAATAGCCGTGATAGTACAAACTCCTGAATAAATAAAAACTCTTGAGAATGAGGTTATTTATATCGACAGGGCGTTATAGTCACGTTATAGATGCAGCTTCAATTCGCTGAGAGAATTATATTATTTAATCATATAGAATTTATCATTGGCACCTTTTTCCACAGGTTAATGAATCTTGACATTTCGTTCTGTGATTTTTATTATTTCAATTCGTGAGACCTCTACCTGTATTTGCGATTGTTGGTGTCTCTCTCTCTCTCTCTCTCTCTCTCTCTTCCTCTCTCTCTCTCTCTCTCGTATGTTTTTTCTTCTTTTTATGTAAGCAAACATCAAAAGAAGTCTGATTAGCCCATGAGTAATTTTTAACTCTAATTTAGATATACATTGAATACACACATCATGTATATATATGTATGTGTGTATGTGTGTATGTATGTCTAGTATATATATATATATATATATATATATATATATATATATATATATATATATATATATACATATATATATATATATATATATATATATATATATATATATATATATATATATACACACACACAAGTATACGTGTTCATTATATGAACAATGATAGTGTTTGAATTATACTTTTGTGTTGATCACACTTGTGTTCTTTGCTTCCATAAGACATGGTGGCATATTCCCTTACAACAATTAAACTTCATACTCCCTCTCTCTCTTACCTCGCCCCCCCCACCAAAAAAATCGAAAGAAATGTCTGTTCTGAATCATTTGCTTTACTTTCTCCTCTCTCCAACCTCCTTCTTACTTTGATCGGCCTGTCTCTTCTTCTTCTTCTTCTTCTTTTCTTCTTCTTCTTCTTCTTAGAAAGCATTGAAATGCTTTTATGAAATCCCATCCCAGTATGGATGGCGTAATTATATCATGAGGAGTGAAAACAACCGGTATTATTTATGTCTCTCTCTCTCTCTCTCTCTCTCTCTCTCTCTCTCTCTACTGGGTATTACCTGGCAGTCCGTTCTAATCTGCTCTAACTTTCTGGTGTTTCTCTCTCTCTCACCACGGGATACATACATACATATACATACATATATATATATATATATATATATATATATATATATATATATATATATATATTGTTCAGATGTCGTACGTGTTGCCATTTACCTCGTCTTACTACTTCCTAATGAGAACCATATTCTTTGAAGGCTTGAATTTCAAGTCAATGGCCCCTTTGGTGGGCTTGTTCCATATGAATAGGGTTCTTCATCCTCTGAGTTACTACTACTAGTAAAAGTGGGCGTTTCCCCATCAGATTTATAGGACCTTCTGTCATTCAGGATTCCTTTACCTTTCTCACTGTTGCTCCATCAAGGGAAAGTCGTTCGCGCACAAATCGTGAATAGATTTTCCAGTGGGCGCCTGTGCTTGGTATGAAAATCACACACCCCCCCAAACCCCAGCCCCGCGGGGGCCCACACCCCCTCCGGGAGGGGTGGCCCTCAGAGTGGAAAACCCCTTCAGGGGTAATCGATCGGTTGTAACATCATCGGCTGACCTCATCGACTGGGTGAACTCTCTCTCTCTTTCTTTCTTTCTTTCTCTCTTTTTTTTCTCTCTCTCTTATATGCCTTCGATCTCTCTCTCTCTCTCCTCTCTCTCTCTCTCTCTCTCTCTCTCCTTCTAGTCCAGTTCAGTCAGTAACCTCTCTGATGAACAATAATGAAATTAATCCAGTTATCTGTTATTTTCATTCATTCTATTCCTCATTCTCCCCTTTTCTCTCTCCTTCTGTATTCCCCTTTCATCTGCGGTCATGTCACTGACCTCACGAATTGACAGACCAAATTTGAATTCATTTGCATCGATTTTTATTTATTACTTTCTACAAGCACGCGAGAGGAAGCGAGCTGAGACTGTCACGGTAATATTATTAGTCGTCCTGCTTTCTGGTTATAAATTATGACCTAGTTAATGTTGGTGTCGTAAATTGTTTACTTGCAAAATTGCTGATGATTGAGCTAGGTGAAATGACATTGCAAGCAGCTAATAGATATATTACTTTTTTTCCCTTTTGCTTGTTAATATTGGCATTGGTTTATGTGGTATCTTTATGTCTTGCATTATTATTATTATTATTATTATTATTATTATTATTATCGGAATATGAACCCCCTATTCATATGGAACCGACCACAAGGCCCATTTACTAAAAATTCAAGTTTTCAAAGTATTAATATTATTATTTTTTTTATTATTATTTTTCTTGGTCTATCACAGTCTTCCAATTCGACTGGGTGGTATTTACAGTGTGGGATTCCGGGTTGCATCCTGCCTCCTTAGGAGTCCCCTCATCTTCTTACTATGTGCGCCGTTTCTAGGATCACACTCTTCTGCATGAGTCCTGGAGCTACTTCAGCCTCTAGTTTTTCCAGATTCCTTTTCAGGGATCTTGGGATCGTGCCTATTATTATTATTATTATTATTATTATTATTATTGAATACAATAGCTGTTTCAACGGCATTTAATTTATATAGAATCTTCTCAATTCTTCTTATGATCTTCTTCTCGTCAGCATGTAGCTGGTGTATTAAGTTTCCTAAGGACATGTAAAGATTTTCATTTGTCTTAGGTTTATTCCTCTAACGTGTCGACAGCGCACAGGCAGTCATCTATGAGAGTATACAGTAAAGTGAATTAAGATACGTTTTACAAGTATTTATAACATGCAAGGTCGTGTACAATCGGTGGGCGGGTCGATGAGCAGGGATTTTAATTGGCCGTTGGATGGTAACGAAATCTTTCCCTGAGGCGATGAGACCTGCGAAGTCTGGCCGGAGTTATTAGCGTGGGTTGGGTGTTGGTTGGGGTACCTACCTCTTGGGCGGCAGGTACTGCTGCATTCTGTACAGATGACACATCTTCCGCTCGTTCTCTCTCTGCTTCTTCCTCTCTTTCTCTGTCTCTCAGTTTCTTTCTTTCTCTCTCTGCAAATTCCTCTCTCTCTCCCTCTCTTTCTCGTTCCAGTCGACGAGACGATTGAACATATCCTCGACAGAGTGTATAGATGTGAGGACACAGGCTTTGAACATCCCAGAGGAAGCCCTAAAAGCCCTTCTTGAAATATGCACTGAGAAGGCACCTTTCACAACGCACAGAGGACATCTTTATTGCCAGATTGACGGCGTGGCAATGGGATCCCCATTAGGGGTCCTATTTGCCAACTTCTACATGAGTGTCGTCGAAGAAAGGGTTTTCACTAAGATCCCCTGCCCTCCCCAATACTACCGCTACATAGACGACACCTTCATAAGAGTTGACAGAGAAGAGGACCTTGAAACTTTAAGAAAGACCTTCGAAGAATGCTCCGTCCTCCACTTCACGTGCGAACGCAGCGTAGACGGTGCCCTACCCTTCCTGGACGTTCGGGTACAGCAGACCCCTACGGGATACACCACCACGGTTTACAAGAAACCCACAAACCCGGGTCAATGCCTTAATGGGTCCAGCGAGTGCCCAGACAGGTATAAAAGATCGGTGGTAGATGCCTTCGTCCGCCGCGCCCTTACACACTGTTCCACGTGGAGAGAAACCACCAGTGAGATCGAAAGGTCTACACAAGTCCTCATCAACAATAACTTCTCAAACCGCATGGTCGAACGCCAAACGAGGGACTCCATAAATAAATGGCACCAGGATAGAACGACCGAAACTAACAACCAAAGTGGAGCTATAAAGATATTTTATAAAAATCATATGAAACCACAAATATTTGGAAGACGAAAAGGCTATAAGGAAAATAATCAGCGAAAATGTCTCCCCCACTACAGAAAGTGATAAAATTAGCCTCATAATTTATTACAAAAACATGAAAACCAGCCAGCTGCTTCTTAAAAACAACCCAGCGCCCCCAGAAACGTCTTTGAAGAGAAGGGGTGTCATCTACGAATTCACATGCTCGGTGGATTGGATGCCACCATTCTTATATCGGGATGACCCACCACCAGACTCTCCAAGCGACTTTCCTGCCACCTTCAAGAAGGGGCCATTTTCAATCACTACGGGAACAAACATAACAGGAGACCAGAAAGAGCTGAACTTATAACGAACATAAAAATTATTGACCAAGCACCTGACCGGAAACGCCTACGTTACCTTGAAGCATTACACATATTAGAGAAAAGCCGCTATCAACACGGTAAAAGAAACAGAAATTTCTTCCTACCATCATAAGAAGAAATAGCACAAGAAACCATCCGACTCCGTATACCGCCACGAGAGAGAGAGGAGAGATCGAGGGGGGAGAGACAGAGAGAGAGAGGGAGAGAGAAAGAGAGAGAGATAGAGAAAGAGAGAGAGAGGAACAAGCAGAGAGAAAGAACAAGAGAGAGAGAGAGGAACAAGCAGAGAGAGAGAAAGAGAGAATAAGAATAAGCGAACGAGAAAGAGAGGGAGAGAGAGAGGAATTTGCAGAGAGAGAAAGAAAGAAACTAAGAGACAGTGAAAGAGAGGAAGAAGCAGAGAGAGAACGAGCGGAAGATGTGTCATCTGTACAGAATGCAGCAGTACCTGCCGCCCAAGAGGTAGGTACCCCAACCAACACCCAACCCACGCTAATAACTCCGGCCAGACTTCGCAGGTCTCATCGCCTCAGGGAAAGATTTCGTTACCATTCAACGCCCAATTAAAATCCCTGCTCATCGACCCGCCCACCGATTGTACACGACCTTGCATGTTATAAATACTTGTAAAACGTATCTTAATTCACTTTACTGTATACTCTCATAGATGACTGCCTGTGCGCTGTCGACACGTTAGAGGAATAAACCTAAGACAAATGAAAATCTTTACATGTCCTTAGAAAACGAAAAACTTAATACACCAGCTACATGCTGACGAGAAGAAGATCATAAGAAGAATTGAGAAGATTCTATATAAATTAAATGCCGTTGAAACAGCTATTGTATTCAATGCTACTGCCCTCAGAGAAGGCCTCCTTCCTTATTATTATTATTATTATTATTATTATTATCATCATCATATTCAGTGTATGAGGTTCCAGCACTAATATTAACATTAATTTATAAAGAAAATTGTAACAATGTTGAAAATCATTTAGATAATATATAAGGCATAAATTCAAGCTTTTATTTTTGCAACGAATAATTAAGACTTCTGGTGACAGCGTCGTCACGCCCTCTAGCGAAAGTGCAGGCTAGCTCGGTGAACTATGAACCCTGAGAGAAAGAAAGAGAGAGAGAGAGAGAGAGAGGGAGGGTGGGTCACTCTTCTCTTGACGAAATTGTCTTTGGAAGGTATTAAAGACATTATGTTGAAAAGAGTTGTAACGAATGAGAGAGAGAGAGAGAGAGAGAGAGAGAGAGAGAGAGAGACTCCTCTGGACAAAATGGTCTTGTTTAACCACAGACATTTGGTGGAAATGACATCTAGAGAGAGAGAGAGAGAGAGAGAGAGAGAGAGAGAGAGAGAGAGAGAGAGAGAGAGACTCTTCTCTGGACGTACTTGTATTCTGAAGTTACCAAAGACCTTTGGTAAAAATGGCTTCTGGAGAGAGAGAGAGAGAGAGAGAGAGAAAGAGAGAGAGAGAACCACTCCTCTCTGAACGAAATTGCCTTCTAAAGTTATCAGCAACACTTGGTGGGAAACGACCTCAATAGAGAGAGACAGAGAGACAGAGACTCGTCTTGACGAATTGGTCTTCTCTTACCAAAGACACGTGGTGAAAATGACTTGCATAGAGAGAGAGAGAGAGAGAGAGAGAGAGAGAGAGAATAACGTTTTCCAATTCTTTTCTCAGCACCTTCTCCGAAATCCCTGACTTTGAATCAGCAGACCGCATCCAGACATCTTTGGACTTTTCGTCACATCTGAGTCGTCACGTGATCGGCCGTTTTTCCTCGTCATCGTGAAATTGAATTTCGACCCCAGGTGGCTCAGCCAGCTGGCTACACACAGCTGCTGAAGTCTCAGTTATCTATGTAAAGAAACGTGATATTTCGAGTATCTATACAGGTCGTAGGTGTTGCAGCCTCATTCCCGTAAATCAACGCATATAGAAATGTAAGGCTCGGTCATCAAAACAGAAAAATCATATCTTGAGTATCTATAAAGGCCGTAGGTGTAGCGACATCATCCCTATAAGTCACTGCTTATGATAATTATTTTTAATAAAATAATAATAATAATAAATATAGAATAGGTATTAATAATAATAATAATAAAGTTAAGAATAACAGACTCTGCAGATAATACTCGTTTGGAAAGTTATTTTTATCCATTAGTTTTCTCCTTATTCCAATAGAAGAAGGATTTTCATTATTTTCTTGTGTAATATTATTAGTTAAGTCTTGTATTTCCTTCATGTAGTATTTGCTTTTATTGGCTTCCTTATGCTCTAAAGTAAGCATTAATTATTAAAGTTATATCTTGCTGTTTGGGTGTCCTTGTTCTTCTATTGTAATTGCTTGGTAAATATATGCATTTCCGTCATCATTTAAATAAATGTTTGGTAAATTGATTTTCTTTTAACTTAATTATACCAAGCATCAAGCAAACAGCAACGAAGGTAGTTAATTACGTTAACCCTGTAACTAGTTACTGCCTAGTTTGGTTATCTTCCAGCTTCGACCCCATTCCCAAAATACCTTGGAGCAGCAGTAGCTCGGAAGGAGAGGGACAGTGAAGACGTGACCACTACCTAGCACAGCGCGACTTTGAGATCGTTATTACGATCATACTAATCTTTCATGCAGTGCATTATAAAGGAACTATGAAGAGCTAAAATGTATCTGTGACCTGGCCCATGTACCGAAGGTGGGGAGGAGAATAATGCTGCCTATTATCCACCTTAGGCCACCACCATTTTCCACGAAGAACAACTTGCCGACCGATGTCATCTAGTTGCCAATACGACTATTCGGCTTAATTTGGACCTGGAAAGGATAGCTGAAAATTTGAAAGTTCGTTGCAAATTTCGTTTGGTGCTTGTGATTTGCGATTTCAATTTCAGTAATTATTGTTGAACAATAATGTCCTAACAGAATTTCCCCCCCATGGAATTTATCAGAGAATCATATTCGATTGGTACCCATGTATGTAATTATATTTACCAAGTAAGCCTATTATATAACAGTCTTTTGGGCCTTCATTTAAAGGCAACATTAATATTTCTGGATCTAGCATAGTACTTTTACTTATATTTACCAGGTAGTAATTTATATTTTTCAAACCATAATATTCTATTTATGGTCTGCCGGGTTAACCCAGTAACTACTTGTTCATCCCAGATAGTTTTGCTTAGCCTCTCAATCTCGTGTTTCGTTGCCTCATTTATTTTATGTATGTTGAATGGACATGCCCATATATTTGCATTGCTCTTGAGCATTTAGAGGTTTATTTATATATATATATATATATATATATATATATATATATATATATATATATATATAATATATATATATATATATATATATATACATACATACACACACACACACACACATATATATATATATATATATATATATATATATATCTTTATAATATATATAGATATATATATATATATATATATAGATATAATATTATACTTGAGTTCAATTCTTAATAGTTTTACATGAAAAATTTTATGAAGTTAATTTGATTAGGAGTCCCTTCTTACATTAGGATTTCCCTCATTTCAGATTCTCTTGATTATTCTGAAACTGTGAGTTGCAGCAGGGCCAGCACCATCCCTCTACCCCGTATGAGGTTTGGGATTACCTGTTGGCAAAACCAGGAAGCAAGGATATTCACAACAGATTGATAGAAAATGAATTGATCAATTAAACTGTAGAATTTATTATTAAATTTTAGTTTTTTTCTTGGTTTATTATTCACAGTAAATAATTCAGAATATCTAGGGTCTGGACATGGTGGGTGTCCTGGCCCTGGGCGCTGCTGGTTCCTGTTTGTAGGTAGCTTGACTGGTTGGAGATGACTGGGTTTTATTGGCATCGTCTAGGGTCTGGATATGGTGGGTGTCCTGGCCCTGGGCACCACTGGTTACTGTTTGCAGGTGGCTTATCTGGTTGAAGGTGACTGGGTTTGGTGGCATCATATAGGGTCACGACATGGTGGGTGTCCTGGCCCTGGGCTCTGTTGTTTCCTGTTTACAGGTGGTTTGATTGGTTTGAGGTGACTGGGTTGGTGGCATTGTCTAGGGTCAGGACATGGTGGGTGTCCTGGCCCTGGGGACTGCTGGTTCCTGTTTGCAGGTAGCTTGACTGGTTAGAGGTGACTGGGTTTGGTGTCATCGTCTAGGGTCTGGACATGGTGGGTGTCCTGGTCTGCTGGTTCCTGTTTGCAGGTGGGTGGACTGGTTGGAGGTTACTTGGTTTGGTGGCATCGTGTTAGGGTCAGGACATGGTGGGTGTCCTGGCCATGGGCACTACTGGTTCCTGTTTGCAGGTTGCTTATCTGGTTGGAGGTGACTTGGTTTAGTGGCATTGTTTAGGGTCTGGACATGGTGGGTTTCCTGGTCTTGGGCAATGCCCTTTCCTGTTTGCAGGTAGCTTAACTGATCGGAGGTGACTTGGTTTGGTGGCATCGTCTAGGGTCAGGACATGGTGGGTGAACTGGCCACCGGCGATTCTGGTTCCTGTTTGCAGGTGGGTGGACTAGTTGGAGTTAAGTGGGTGTGCTAGCATCGTCTGGGGTCAGGATATCGTGGGTGTCCTGGCCCTGGGCGCTGCTGGTTCCTGTTCAAAGATAACTTGAGTGGTTGGAGGTGACTGCGATTGCCTCCAGTTTAACGCTTTCTGATCCATCAGCTGTGGGTGCTGGCATGGTCTGGGGTCAGAATATGGTGGGTGTCCTGGCCCTTGGCAATGCTGGTTCTTGTTTGGAGGATGGTTGACTGGATGGAGGGTGACTGGGGGTTACCATCAGTTTAACACTTTATGATCTATATGCTGTGGATGGATGCTGGCATGGTCTGGGGTCAGGACATGGTGGGTGTCCTGGCCCTGGACGCTGCTGGTTCCTGTTTGCAGGATGGTGGGAAGGTTGGAATTGACTGGGGGTTGCCTCCAGTTTAATACTTTCTGATCCATCAGCTGTGGATGAATGCTGGCATGGTCTGGGGTCAGGACATGGTGGGTGTCCGGGCTCTGGACGCTGCTGGTTCCTTTTTGCAAGTGGGTGGCCTGGTTGGAGGTGACAGTGGGTTGCCTTCAGTTTAAGTTTCTAATCCATCAGCTGTGGATGGGTGCTGGCATGGTTTGGGGTTGGGACATGGTGGGTGTCCGGGCCCTGGGCGATGCTGGTTCCTGTTTGCAGGCGGATGGACTGGTTGGAGGCAACAGGGGGTTGCCTTCAGTTTAACACTTTCTGATCCATTAGCTGTGAATGGGTGCTGGCATGGCATGGTTTAGGGTTGGGACATGGTGGGTGTCTTGGCCCTGGGCGATGCTGGTTCCAGTTTGCAGGTGTGTGGACTGGTTGGAGGTGACAGAGGGCAGCCTTCAGTTTAACTCTTTTTGATCCATCAGCTGGGTTGGGTGCTGGGCATGGCTGGGATCCAGGACAATAGTGGGTGTCCTGGCCCTGGAGCAATGCTGGTTCCTGTTTTTTTGCAGTGGGTGGATGGTTGGAGGGGGACAGTGGGTGCCTTAGTTTTAAAGTTTCGATTCCACAGCGTGGAAGGGTGCTGGCATGGTTTGGGGTTGGCGGGGAAATGGTGGGTGTCGGGCCCTGGGCGATGATGGTTCTGTGCAGGCGGATTGAATGTGGAGGAACAGGGGGTTGCCTCAGTTTAACCTTTCTGATCCATCAGCTGTGGATGGGTGCTGGGCATGGTTTGGGGTTGGGACAGTGTGTCCGGGCCCTGGGCGATGCTGGTTCCTGTTTGCAGGTGGGGGTGGACTGGGTTGGGAGGGCGAACAGGGGGTTGCCTTCAGTTTAACACTTTCTGATCCATTAGCTGTGAATGGGTGCTGGCATGGCATGGTTTAGGGTTGGGACATGGTGGGTGTCTTGGCCCTGGGCGATGCTGGTTCCTGTTTGCAGGTGTGTGGACTGGTTGGAGGTGACAGAGGGCAGCCTTCAGTTTAACTCTTTTTGATCCATCAGCTGTGGTTGGGTGCTGGCATGGTCTGGGATCAGGACAATGGTGGGTGTCCTGGCCCTGGGCAATGCTGGTTCCTGTTTGCAGGTGGGTGGACTGGTTGGAGGTGACTGGGTTCGCTAGCATCGTCTGGGGTCAGGACATGGTGGTGTCCTGGCCCTGGGCACTGCTGGTTCCTGTTTACAGATGGCTTGACTGGTTGGAGGTGACTGGGGGTTGCCTCTCGTTTAACACTTTCTGATCCACCAGCTGTGGACGGGTGCTTGTATGGTTTGGGGTTGGAATATGGTGAGCGTCCTGGCCATGGGCAATGCTGATTCCTGTTTGCAGTATGGTGGGCTGGTTGGAGGTGACAGGGGGTTGCCTCCAGCTCAACACTTTCTGATCCATCAGCTGTGGATGGGTACTGGCATAGTCTGGGGTCAGGACATGGTGGGTGTCCCGGCTCTGGGGGATGCGGGTGCTTGTTCACTGCTGAATGGGTGGGGTTGGAAGTGACTGGGTGTTACTTCCAGTGTGGCAATTGCTGATCCACCAGCTGTAGATGGATGGTGGCATTTTCTGGGGTTAGGACATGGTGGGTGTCTTGGCTCTGGGGGATGTTAGCACTTCTTCACAGCTGAATGGGGGAGGTTGGAAGTGACTGGGGGTTACTAGCAGCCTGGCAATTGCTGATCCATCAGCTGTGGATCAGTGCTGGCATCTCTTGGGGTCAGGAAATGGTGGGTGTTTTGGCTCTAGGGGATGCTGGTGCTTGTTCACCGCGGAATGGAATGACTGGAGGTGACTGGGGTTTACTTGCAGTCTGGCAATTGCTGATCCATCTGCTGTGGATGGGTGCTGGCATATCTTGGGGTCAGGAAATGGTGGTTTTCTTGTCCCTGGGGGATGCTGGTTCTTGTTCACAGTTGAGTGGACTGATAGGAGGTGACTGGGGACAGCAACCATTGCAATTATATATTATTCTAGGGAAAAATAAATATTTCACTCAGTATTATTCTTTAATTTATCATAGTCCAGGCATAGACTAGAAGAGAGAGAGAGAGAGAGAGAGAGAGAGAGAGAGAGAGAGAGAGAGAGAGATTCTAAATCATTCCCACCCTACCTTTTGATCAAAGGAGTTTGACATTTTATTTCAATTCTTCAGATTTCAGTTCATTTTACGTTTCACGGTTAGATACGTAGAACAACAAGTCTCAAGCTGTTTACCGTTTCAGATTAGTATGGTGCTACGGATCGGGATCCTCTAAAACTCAATCAGAACACAACTTTATTTTACAAGCTTATTCACAAAGATAAATGCAGAATGGTTTCTCCTCTTTACATAACAAAATTAAATCAGACTATTTGTGAAAAGGGGGAACAGTGTAGTAATGGATTATTTACCAGTCAGTAAAACAGCTGATAAGATCTGTGCTCAATACGACATGGCTTTACGAGGAGACACTAAAGGCTACAGATGGGCTTCTCCTTATCTTTGTTTGCACTGCAGAAGGAATTACATTGTCTTGGAATTTGAAGGGCTGGTTACTACTCAAAACCACTTGCAGACGTTTCTTCTCTGATAGGGTTTCCTTGTCGTCAGGATCTCTCTCTCTCTCTCTTTCTCTCTCTCTCTCTCTCTCTCCGACTACAAACTTTACTTTCTTGTTTCCATTCCCACTCACTCGTGCGCCCTCTACCCTCTCTCCTACGCTTCCTCTTTTATCCTTCGTCTCTCCCTTCTTCTCCTCTCTGATCTTTTTCACTGTTGTTTTTTATTAAGCTGACCTCGCGTCAGCACGGGCTCTTGCTCACCAAGCAGCCATAAACTTCTTCACTTCCCCTGAGTCCTGTATATATATGTCGATCTCAGGGTGGGGATGAAAGGGCGAAGCTAACCAGCGAACGTTTTCCCCCCCTGTAAGAAACTTTTCAGAAGACGGTTGACGAAATGTTACAGCACATCCAAACAAGTGTGGGAATACATTCTTGCTGCAGACCTACTGGAAAAAGATACATTTTCCTCTCCTTTAAAGTCGTCCCACAACATCTGCAATCTTAGGCCTATAGGGAGTGACCATGGTACAATGTTATGTGCTTCCGCTGATTATTTTGTGTTAAGAATTTTGTACCTCTTGAGAAAAAATAATGGTTACTTAGTTTGTCATTTTCACACCAGTTTAGAAAATATGAATTGCTTGTGAACATTTTTTGCTCCGATATAAAAATCATTGGTTGCTTGATAGAGTGGTAATGATAAGATGCTAGGAGAGAGAGAGAGAGAGAGAGAGAGTTGGTATTATGGAATTAACACCATGCCATTGACCTTTATCTGCTAACCCTCGACAGTCGATTGACAACCACATAAGTAGGAAATAAATGGTATTAGCTTAGAGCTAGACCAATGTCTAAAGAATCTCCGAGCTTAGCCTAGACACACACACACACACACCACACACATATATATATATATATATATATATATATATATATATATATATATATATATATATATATATATATAGAAGAATCATAGGGGTAGCAGAGTTTCTTCTTTCTTTAGGATTGGACTTCTGCCTCCCAAGTTATAAACCCAACTTCCAACAGTTTTTTCTTACCATTAGAAATTTTGTTCCAGAAAATATCGAAATTGCCTCTTTGTCATAACGCCGAGTACTTGAGGTCTCAACTATCAGCTTTAGCTCATCAAGCGTATAACAACCTTAAAACCAGATGGGCTCCATTCTTCAGAAGGAGGATTTACGTATTTTGAAGGAATTGGCCAAAGACGAAAGTATAATTATAATGCGACCTGACAAAGGTAAGGGAACTGTAGTTTGGATAAGCAGGATTATATTCATAAAATACACTCAATTCTCAATGACACATCAAGATTCCAGAGATTGGGTACACCCAATTTACAAAACATTACAAATAGAAGACAGAATTAATAGGTTCCTCAGAGTACTGAAACGCGACAACATCATAGAGGAAAACACCTTCCAAAACCTTTTCGTTACAGGCTCTACATACGGGATCATGTACGGCCTTCCTAAGATTTCATAAAGAGGGAGTACCACTCAGACCTATACTGTCTTCATTAAACACGCCCAATTATAAACTTGCTAAGTATCTGGTTCCATTGTTGGAACCGCTCACCAATAATGCTTATTACGTGAAAAGCGCTGGGGGGGGGGGGGCTGATTTCAAGGAGGATATCCTAATAAACAGTACTCCCGACCTTTTATGGTCAGTTTCGACGTAGAGTCCCTGTTCACTAATGTTCCTGTTGAGGAGACGATCGAGATCATACTTAACAAACTCTTTCCATTACCTGATTCCCTTTTTAACGGTTTTAATAGACACTTATTTAAGCAAAATTTTAGTTTAGAATTTGGCGTGCGGGACACAGTCTTTATTTTTAATGATTCTTGTTTCAGACAGGTGGAGGGATGGCAATGGGAGCCCTTTAGGCCCTACCTTCGCCAATATTTTCATGAACTCCCTGGAGGAGACAGTATTTGACAATTGCCCCCTTAGTTTTCACCCATTATTTTATAAGAGGTATGTAGATGACACCTTTGCCTTTTTAGAATTCATTAATGCTCAACACCCCAATATAAAGTTTACAGTAGAGAAAGAAACTCACAAACTCTCTATCATTTCTTGATGTACTGTCACTAGGGAAGATGCTGGGTTTCAAACCAGCATTCATAGGCAAAAAATACTTTTACAGGGTTGGGCACCATTTTTATAGTTCATGCAATTTAAATTTCAAGTTGAATTCTCTCTCTACCCTCCTCCACAGGGCAATACTCTTTGACTTCCACTGGTCAGCTTTTCATAAAAGAAGTGGAGTTTTTGGCAAATTTCTTCCGCAATAATTGTTTTCCATCCCATTATTTCCATAGAGTCCTTAATAAGCTCCTAACCACTAAAATGAAACCGCCTATCCCCATATATACTGCTCCAAAGTTATGTATTTATGCTAAGTTCCCTTTCCTTCACGATAAAAGCTTTAAAAAGAAATTCATGAATTTAATTCATAATGAACTGCCAGCAGTTAATTGAAGTTGATCCCACGAAATCCTTTAAGTATACGTTCTTTTTCAGAGTGAAGGACAGACTGAGCCCTTCCTTGAACATTGTTTACAAATATACCTGTCCCAGATGTAGTCTGGGAACCTACGTTGGATGTACGAGGAGGCTTCTCAAGGTCCGTTTCTGCTCCCATCAAGGTGTCAGCTTTAGGACAGGATGCAGATTGTCCAATCCCGAATTATCTAATATTCGGAATCACTCTCAGATTTGTGGTGCCCGCTTGGACATCAATGATTTTAAGATTATTGGATCAGCAAGTAGAGACGACGAGTTGATGGTGCTAGAGTCCCTTCTTATTAAGACCAATGTACCAACACTAAATACCCAATCGTCGTCCACACAACTGTTTTTAGCATAACTGCCTGTTTGTTTACTCTCCACGTTCTGTTTAGTCATCTTCTTATGTTAATTTTCTCTGCCTTTTTAACTCTTACCTTGGTACGTGATCCTTTCAAGTTCTCGTTTTAATTTGTATTTGTAAATGTCAAATATCTGTTTTGCTTTTTAAGATTTTTTATGAGTGAGTGATGATTTTAGTATTCTTAATATATGATTTCCAGCCTTGAGGATGCATCATGTGATGTGAAACGTCGGTGTAATAAACGATATCTGTGAAAGACATGCCTTTACCTCTTCAACCATGGATATATATATATATATATATATATATATATATATATATATATATATATATATATATATATATATATATATATATATGGAAAGAGAGAGGGAGAGATGTCAATTCATTTTGACAGTCGTCTTTATCTTCTAAATCAAAATGTAGTATAGACCTTGGGCGAAGATGAACGCTTGGATGAACAACCAATCACAGAGCCGATACCAAAGAGCCTAGCCTAGAGAGATGACCCAATCAGGGTACTCCTTATGTGGTCATTTGGCACATTGTTTACAATTAGGAACATCACCTGGAACCTGCTTTGAAAGTCATCTCGGAGTGCACCTTCTTATTTATTGAATTTTTATATTGTTGTTTACACTTTATTGCATAATATCGATGGTTTTTCCATATGTTAATTTACTTGCTGTACAAGATTTGAAAGTAATATTTATTCGCCCGACTGTAACTAAACTGTAATTTACCTTTGAAGGCGACACGACGGCACCAACGGGTGTGATGCACCGACATATGGAG
Organism: Macrobrachium nipponense; assembly: GCF_015104395.2. Lineage (NCBI taxonomy): Eukaryota > Metazoa > Arthropoda > Malacostraca > Decapoda > Palaemonidae > Macrobrachium > Macrobrachium nipponense. The sequence continues at coordinate 77,229,964 of NC_087215.1, read as the reverse complement.
TTCAGAGGTATAAATAATAGTTTAGTTACTGGGGAATGAAAAGTATAATTGCAAAAGTCATTGATGAAAAATAATTTAAACGTATAAATAGACAGAAATGCCTACCATTCGGAATAAGGATCTTTGTAGTAATCTACCAGTAGATGCATAGGTAGTAATCTACATTATCTTAAATTACCAAGCTCATAAATCAATTATTTTAAGCATCTACTGGCATGAAGCAGTATTATTTCAAGTATCTACTGGCATGAAATAATTAATCTAAGCATCTACTGGCATGAAACAGTATTATTTTAAGCATCTACTGGCATTACAATAGATGAAAAAGGAACACAGATAAAAATAATGCGAAAATTAGAAATTATCCTCACTACTTCTCCCACCATGTTGCCAAAAACACCTGTGTAAACCGCCAGGGACCTATTCCATCATCGCCTTGACTATCTTATTGTAGTAGTAGTAGTAGTGATGGTGGTGGTGGTGGTAAGGGAAAGGTGCAACATCTGTAATGGCTCTTCTCTTCTTGTTAGTTATTAGTACAGCCTCGTCTTTCTGAAATGGATGCATAATGAATCCTAATGTTTCTGATGTTTTTGTAAAGTGGGTAATAATGTAAAAAAAGGTGGGGGGTGGGTGGCTCTATTTTCATTACTCCTTAGTTATATAAACATTTACTTTCATCTACAATATTTCTTTTCCCACTATCTATCTCGGTCTTGCTCTGTTTAATGTTGTAGTTTAAGTCTCTTCCCATACTTCAATTGAATTTCTTACAGTTATTTTTGTTATGTTTGTTCTTTTTTCTCTTTGTTATTAGTCAGTCTTTTTCTTTGGTAGTTTTGGTTTGTATTTTTTTCTCTTGTAGTTTGTTATATGGGGTAATCTTCATCTATATTGCTTTGCTGTTGAGTTTATCTCTCGTAGGAACTTATTGCTATATACTGTAGATTACTTACTGTCTGGACGTCTTGCAGATTCTGAAATTAGATTAATTCAATTCCTTTCAGTCCCTCAGGAGGCTTTGGCATGGATACGTCTCATTGGATTCTTGGCAACTTAAACACCATGTTGTTTATCTTAATTATTATCATAACACACACAAATTCACTGTCCAAACACACACAATTTTTCACAGGGTACAGAGCATCAACCGACACCTGTTTTGCGTCCAGAGTTGAGTTCCTAACTAAGCTTTTCTGTGATTTCAAATGAGGTCTGAACCTATTCTTTCAATTCGGGCTCCTTATTTTCTACTGGGATGCACCCTACTTCTACATAATTGGTTCCTCCAGCTTCCGGTGCCACCCCAGTGTGAATCTTAGTGGCTGTCGCAATACATTGTAACCACCCACTTGATGTGTCAAAGTTCAGATTTTCAACTTTCATCATCACCTTTTTGTTGTGTCAAAGACTCTGGTTTTATGAGTCTCACTTTTCAAACAACTACGTTTACGTTCTGTTTCTACCACTCTCTCTACCTCTCCTTCGCCTTCATCTACCATAAAACTACTAGTAGATTTCCCTAGCTAATATTCCTACATAATTTTTCACACAGACTTCTGTATTCTTAACAACCATTCTTGAATTTTCAGTCATTTCTCATTGTCATGAAATTCTGTCCGTTTTATTTTAATATTTTCGTAACTGATTTTCCTTGATCTGCTTAATTTGGCTTCAATTTAGGCCTATAAGACCTTTGTGTGCTCTTGAATTTGCATATTCCAATGTGCTTTCTTGGTTTCTCACTGGTGTAAGACATGTTTAGTAACTTTTCTTTGGTTTGAGTTCATTCATGCTGTTCTGTAGCTAACGATCTTTCATTAATTAGTCTTTAGTATTTTATGCGCATTTTCCAATTGCTCGAAAAATGTCCAAACGTTGGTGAATAATCATACCTGTCAAAGTAAGAATGATATTAAAATCACTAGTGCATTTCTGAAGCGTTATCTACCCATTATTGCTTCTATTCCATTTACCCATTATACTACAAGCCAGTCGATCGTATTCCAGCCTTTCCAGTTCCCAGAATTCCAAAATTGAAATGAAGATTTAGATCATAAGCACACACACACAGCCTCGACATCAGGAAGCCTAAGAGAGAGAGAGAGAGAGAGAGAGAGAGAGAGAGAGAGAGAGAGAGAGAGAGTTGAATATTAGAGAAGAGACATTAATTTTTTACTTTGTATCACAAAAGGAATAGGATACTTCCTTCTTCGGAATTTTCATATGGGGATGAATATTCTGGAAATATCTATTGGACGATTCCAGGGATCTCTGTATCGAAATAGTAGTACCATATTCATATAGTATATACTTAATTAGTTAGATTCATTATACAGAGTTCCAGGAATCCCTTAATGAACACAGTTCCAGTTTCTGATTTTGAAAAATTCTGAACTTCCAGGCATCCCCTCCTTATTCCAGGTACCTATGGAACCAGTCACTATGTAAAGTTAAGAACATAATCGATGAGCTATATATGACAAATGGTATATACAGGTTCTCAAATGATTTACGTAGATTTTATCATCATTATTGTTGGTCAGGGGATAAACCTCGGTTCAAACAGCCTATGTGTTCAAGCTTCCAAAGAATACTACAGTTTTCATTTGGGAGAAGTTACAGAAGAAGAGAATATAGGAAATACAGACAGAAAGGAGAGATCAGTTAACAGAAAAGATAAAAAAAAGATAATATATATATAGATATATAGATATATCTATATATATATATATATATATATATATATATATATATATATATATATATATATATATATATATATCAATGAGGAGAAGGACATAAAGACTTGCTAAAAGTGTCAATTTATTCCTGACGTTTTGTAATGTCTTCATTGCATTTTCGAGGGCTGTACAAAATAGATAACGTTGTAACACTAAAATGTTATTTCCACCCATCGTTATTTGGATATATCTGGTTCTCAGGGACTGATCTTGCGCCGATGTCAGCATTCCTTCTGTTTCCTCTTTAAGTTCTCCCTTCTGTAGCCATTGCCATGTTCCATCGCTGGCCAGTTCTTTGTTCTGCCTCATGTACTGTCCATGTGAAATGAGCTTTATTAGTATAATGGGTTTGGTATATGCATATTTTGAGATAATGAAATTTTTATTCAGTAGTGTGACAGTTGGACGGATGTATATGAGCAGTGACATCCATTGAAACGACAGATATCATCATTTTGACTCCCATGGAAACAAGCGGGGATAAAATGTTGACGCATCTCTTGGGATGGCCCAATTTGGGAAGGTTGCAGGCCTAAGCAAAGACAGGCCACGGTTTATGTCCCGTGCATGAGCGGAAGCAAGGATCTGGTTTTGGGTAGATTCTTATGGGTGCGATAATGAGCTGTATATGACGTCACGCATCTGTTCCAGTGCAATGAACTTGTGACGAATCAGTGACGTCATATCAATGGGAAGGTAAGATAACCATATTGGAGAAGCGCCCAAGTCGGAGAAGCGCCTTGTGTGATTTTGTTTAAATGTTAATGCTCACAGCTGAAATGGGTAAGCGTACTTTTAAGCCCGAGTGTGGCTTTGTCTTTTTGTATTTTATACCTTTGTTTCAGAGATGTCCTTTTCCATATGACTTTCTGATTTATGTCATTTTGGTTTGTTTGCAATCTATTTATGTGAGTTTTCTTTCCTTTTTTTCTCTGGTAGGTCTGGCAACTTCAGTGGGAACATATCTGATAGTTCCATGGTAATGGTGTGGGGAGACTATGACTTTTTTTATTATCTATCTTATGACTGATGTCTAATTATTGTAGAGAAAGGGGTGGACGGGTTTGGTCCGATCCCCAGGGTTATTTGGGTTTTCTGTTTGAATAATAGTGATGCATTATTTGGATTTTTAATATTAACTTATTCAGTTAACTATTTTGTTCTTTGAGAATTTGATTCATTTAGTTAATCCTTTTATTCTTAAATAAATAACTGTATTTTTGTAATTCACGAGTATGATTGAGCTACCTGAGATGATTGTGATATGCGAGTTACACAGAGGTCGGTCGGTTGGTAAAGAGGAGAGAGAGAGAGAGAGAGAGAGAGAGAGAGAGAGAGAGAGAGGAGGAGTTGGTAAAGAGAGAGAGAGAAAGAGAGAGTCGCTCAGTGCCTCGCTCTGGCTCTCGTCACCAAAAATATGGTCCTGAAAGGGATAACTCGATGTCCCTTTAGGACTTTTAATACGTGCATTGGTTTGTTGTGTAATTCCTCCTTTCTGTTTGTCATTCTCCTGTCTCCGTATAGCTCTGGATCTTCGTCTACTCTTATCAGTCGTTCTTCCCATGCACTCCTTTTGTGTTATGTATAGTCTGTCCGTAAATGCTCTAGCGTGTAGTGCTTTGCGTATTATCATGTTTCCTAGTTTTCTGGTCTATGCT